>NW_022437041.1:666930-679784 GCF_009761245.1 Sapajus apella | reverse complement strand
AAATAAAAATAAAATAAAAATACTTTCTGAGGAGTGTTTTTTAGTAAGCCACCACCATTTACTTATTTATGAGCAACATATTCACATACGTGCTACTTATGTGATGACAAAATTATTCTCTCAAAGCTGAATACAAATTAGAAAGGACAGGGCTTATATCAGAGTCAATAATTGTGAAATACTTTGACAAGCACTACTAAGAATAAGTGAAATTGTGTTATTGCAAAATAATCAGAACTGACTTCAATAAACTCCTCTTACAGTGATATTTAAGTTGGATAACGAAGCTAAAATATCTGCAAACTATTCTTTGTACCCAGACTGACATGAATTAGAATTAGCAAATCACAATGGGCATTCAACTCTAAGGCACAAACTAGAGGTGATTTATTTAGTGGTTTTAAATCTGAGAAGGGGTTTTATACTTTGACTATATGTAAAGGCTGTTCCTGTTTTACAAATGCTAACTACAAAAAATTATGACATAACTCATCTGAATTGTCTCTGAACTGCTTAGAGAAACTCACATAAATTTTCTTACCTGAATAAGTCTGCTAGTAGAGCATGCAACAATAACAGTAGTAAATAAGACTAATATTTTCAAATACAAAGGGAGATGGAGATGGTGGTAGCCTTCTAAATCTGCCTGATGAATTTGATAACATTTCAAATACATCACGAACTAATATTTTGTGGCTGGATTGCATTTTATTTATATACATAACATATTTTCTAGATATAATAGTAGGACATGAAGATTTTTTTTTTGAGGAAGGGGAAATGATTCTCCAGTGGAATTGGAAGAATAAGATTTAATTTTGTTATTCTTTATATGCATCATTTTTCTATCCTTGAGATAATGTTTTTTAATACCTGGGTTCTTTGGCAATAGCATTCTTTTCAGCCATATCGGTCAGAGATCCCCACTTCCAGTGACCATATTACTCATAAATGTCAATATTATGATTGTTTCTTAAAGAGGGAGGTTCTGAAAGGGGAGCATTTCAGAAAACCTGATATATGTTCAAAGGTCTGCAGGTGCACTATGCAAATGTATCCAGGTTAAAAGAAGATGACCATTGCCCCTGCAATGTCAGACCAGCATTCCCTGGTGATGAGAGTGGTGAAGACTTCCCTAGTCATTCATCTATTCATTCTTCAAGTATGAATTGACATCTACCATGTGTAAAGTGCCGTGCTGGATGCCAATATTTACGAAGACAGGAAAGTAGTTTTGCCCTTAAAAAACACATACACTAGAGAAGGAAACATAAATTGATACATCAGCACTAAGTGGGACACGCAATATAACGTCATGATTGACCACAGACTTCAGAGCCAGATTGCTTATGCTTCAATCCCACTGTTGTTTACTATGTGATCTTAGGGAATTACTTTATTTATCTTTCCTCAGTTTCGTCATCTGCAAAATGGTGATGCCTACCCTTATAGGTTTATTATAAAAATTAAGTAAATTAATGAATGATTAGGTTGAACCATACAAAATTGCTGATTTTGTGTGGTTATAAAACCATTTGAATAAACAACATACAAAAAGGGCTAACCATGAAAAATTAATAAATTGGAGTTAATTGAATTCAAACACTTTTACTCATCAAAAGATGCCTTAAGAGTGTGAAAGGCTAGCTACAGACATAAGTGGAGAAGCACCACTGATAGTCTTGAAGGAGGGTCAAAAGACTCATGTAACAGAACTACCAGGATCAGGCAGGGATGATGTCCCATGCAGTGGGACTCCCTTTGCCCCAAGGCAAACAGGTCGATTTTGGAAGGAGTCTTGTCATACCTGCAGCAGCAGCCTCTGCATCAGAAACATCAAGTCCTTTACTTTGTGGTAATCTATGGATATATTTCCACGTCCATTATGATGACGGTCAGGTAGCAGCTGCAGCATTGGGAGTGGTACTGGCTTATTTGGCAGCTTGATTCCAGGCAGTCTCATCCGAGAACAGCGGTTTGCCGTGGGCATCTACACAAGTGACCTACACAGTTGCTTAGAAGCTGTGATTTGCTTCCACACTTTTCAGTCTCAAAGAGGGGTATCTTTAACCTGCCAGTCGTAGCTTTCCAAGTGGCAATTTAAAGAACTAGACTATTGACAAGATTATAAGAGTCAATAAAAATAAAACAAGGTTCACCAAGGGGAGTATTGGCTAGAGTTAAAAGAACGGCTCTGAGGTCGGCTCACTGAGTAGAGGGACCACTTCCATTTTCTGTTCTTCAGAAATCGGGTGCTGAGGTTGAACCGTCACAGTCAGCCAGTGCATACCATCAAGTTTTCGCTTAGCTAAACCGTCAGTAACCTAAGCCCGTTTGTAGAAAACCTTCTTCCTTCAAAGAGATAGCTGCCACTTTTTCACGTAAAGCCAAGCTAATGCCGGGACCAGTTCCACTTGACCAAGAAGTTGTTCTGGGCCCTTCCTATCTCGTTATTGAGGTTGAGTTCAGCCATCCAAAATGAGAATATCAAGCTGGAGTCACAAGGCCTTGACAAGTGTTGTCACACAGCTTCCTTCTGGATGGTAGAGGTTTAAAGAAAGAGCAGTTTTTCCTGACTCCCAGAGGGATTGAGCATTGTAAATCTACCCACATGGTCTCAAGAAGCTTTGCTTGGCAAGCGTGACCCTGAAGACTGTTTATATCAGCAAGGAGACCAGCACCCCTCAGGTCCCCACACTGTTGGTGGAGGTTTGGTAACAGCACAGTCAAGGCTGTGGTGACAAAGACTTCTGATTCACTAGTCAACGGGGCATTATTTGAATGAGAACTTTGGGTAGGGTACTCCTACTAGATCCAGACTGACTCACTGGTAGAAAAAGACGGAGTAACTCACTGGTAGTGAAAGGCTGTGCATCTTGGGGAGCACCTTGCCATAATGGGAGTTAGGGAGCAATTTATGTGTCACACTGATACTTCTCTACCTGTGGGTCTTCCTGAATTAAAGAATCCTCTCTGGAATACATGGAGCAGCAAAACATGCAACACATTGATTCCTCTACATTCAGATGTAGAAGCAAAAGAAATAGTGCATTAAATTTTTTAAAAGGTCACACCCACAAGGCCAATTTAGCTTCCTTCCCCACTGTAAAACCACCCCACACTCCATTAGCACAATCCAAGTGTCTTGTAGGAGAGCAACTTGCTTGTCTGTCTCAAATTGAGATAATGTAGTTTGAGCCCCTCGCTTCCCCAATCTTTGGGTCAGTTTCTTATTATCTAGCGGGGTATCTTCATCAACACTATTAACCCAATCTAGAATACTAAGTGCCTAAATAATACTTGATACCTCATCTGTGGTTTCCCTTGTGTTATGGTTTGAATTCTGAATTTATATGTTGAAGCCCTAACTTCAAATGTGACCTTATTGAAGATAGGGTATTTATGGAGATAATCAAGTTAAAATTAGATTATCAAGGGAGGGTCTAATTTAATGTGACTGATGTTTTTACAATAGGGGAAATGGAAACACAGAGGCAGACACACTTACAGGGACAATAATGTGAAGAGACAGGGAAGAAGGTAGCAACTCTAAGCCAAGGAGACAGGCATAGAATGGATCCTTCTCTCACAGAACTTGGAAGGAACAACCGTGCCAAAACTTTGATTCTTGGGCTTCTTCTGCTCCCCACAACCAGAAAATAATACATTTTTTATTGTTTAAGTCATCCAGTTTGCAGTATATTGTTACAGCAGGCTTTGCAAACTAATACACCATGAGAGCTTGAATTTCTCCAAGAAAATTTCCCCAAAAGTCCAAAGCTCCTTTACAGCAGCCAAGATCCACTGCAAAAAAACCTGAGACATTTTGCTATTATCCGTAAATAAATCCAAGGTTGGAATAATGGACTGCAGGTGGGAAATAAGCATTAAGAAATATTTTTCCTTAACAAACATTACACACCTTGGCCCTCTCATAGCCCAAGGGAACAAGCCAAACTTCTTTCTTTTTTAAAAAAAAAATATATATATTTTATTGTACTTTAAGTTCTGGGGTACATGCTCAGATCTTGCAGGATTGTTGCGTAGATACACACATGCCATGGTGGTTTGCTGCCTCTATCCTCCCGTCACCTACATCAGGCATTTCTCCCAATGTTATCCCTCCCCAACCTCCCCATTGCCCATCCCTCAGTCCCCCAACAGAAGCCAGTGTGTGACGTTCCCCTCCCTATGCCCATGTATTCTCATTGTTCAACCCCTGCCTATGAGTGAAAACATGCGGTGTTTGGTTTTCTGTTCTTGTGTCAGTTTGCTGAGAATGATGCTTTCCAGATTCATCCATGTCCCTACAAAGGACATGAACTCATTTTTTATATGGTTGCATAGTATTCCATGGTGTATATATTCCACATTTTCCTTGTCCAGTCTATCATTGATGGGCATTTGGGTTGGTTCCAGGTCTTTGCTATTGTAAATGGTACTGCAATGAACATGCATCTTTATAATAGAACAATTTATAATCGTTTGGGTATATATCCAGTAATGGGATTGCTGGGTCAAATGGAATTTCCATTTCCAGATCCTTGAGAAATCGCCACGTTGTCTTCCACAATGGTTGAACTAATTTACACTCCCACCAACGGTGTAAAAGTGGAGAACAAGCCAAACTTCTAACCATCTATGAGAAGTCCCTCCTCCCAAGGAAGTTGCAGCCACAGCCAGAGCCGCCACTGCTGAACCTATTGTTCAGTATGCGAGTACCTATCCCGTACCCACCTTCCCATTTCTTTCTCAATAACAGTCAGTAAAGTGGAGTATCACTTACTGCCTAGTTAACACCACATTACTTTGTTCCATGTTTCCTACTGTTTCCATGGACTTCCCTCAAATCCTATCAATTGATTCCCAAGGCCTTCATCGTTCCCATTCCAGAAGCCGTGTCTGTAAGCCTTCTGTCCTCACCCTTTGCGCACTTCAGACTCCTGTTTGTCTCTGATTGTTCGGTAGACTCATCACCACTGTCTGAACCTATCGCTTTTTCTTCTTCAGTTTGTTTAAGCATCTAGGATCCACTTGGATTTGCTTTGACTGACACTTATAAGCATGCATTTTGCTTTTGTCATGACTTTGATGAAGTGTTTGGTGTGTAAGTACAGTCTTCTTGTACATAATTGTGCCCTTGACTATGGTTTGTAACTCCTTACTGCATCATAGCCTTACTTGGTCTCTTGATTATACAGTTATGGCAATTATATCCTTTTGTAATTAAAATCTTTGATTGACTATATTAGTCTCATTCTAACAATTCTTTCTAAAACAAAAGGATAATAAATAATCACTCTGACACTAACAATATTGATCATTCTATATGTTACTCGTTTTCTTCAAGATCAGATACTATGACACAGCATATAGATAATTTCTATCATCTTTCTTCTCTTTGCCTATGAAGACCTATGATAAACAGTATTTTGTAATGTGTGTGTGTGTGTGTGTGTGTATGTTTATATGCATGTATTTTAACCACACAGCTATTATTTGGTCTAACATGTTATAGCCAGGAACAGATTTTAATCTGTCAGGTGGGCGATGTTGGATAGATAATTATGTTTGTTAAAAGATATTAATAGTCACAGTCATGAGCTACTTGTTGAACCGTTTCATGCTTTATGCTAATTATAATTTTTATTTTGAAGTAATTGCAGGTTCACATATAATTGTGTGCTCTTTGCTCAATTTCACCCAACAGTAACATTTCTACAAGACATAATACAATGGTATACCTATGACCTTGGTGTTGATACAGTCAAGATACAGAACAGTTTCGTCACCACAAAAATCCCTCATGCCGCTGGCTCTTTATGGTCACATCCACCCCTTTTCTGGCCTGCCCCTGATTCCTGGCAACCACAAATCTCTTCTTTTCCATGATTTTGTCCCTTCAAGAATGGTATGTAAATGGAATCATACAGTATGTAGCCTTTTGGATTTGGCTTTTTTTTTTTTTCACTCAGAGTAATTCTGGAGATTCACCGAAATTGTTACACATATGGATAGTTTGTCCCTTTTTATTGCTGAGTAATAATCCATGGTTGGATGTGGTGGTTTGCTTAAACATTCAGTCTTTGAAGGATATCGGAGTTATTCCCAGTTCTGTGGCTACTATGAATAAAGTTATTGCAAAGATTTGTATTAAAACACACCTGGGGTTTTGTCTTTATTCAGGTATGGTGAGCCAAATAGATCAGGAGACATTGCCATTAGAAAGTTTATTATTCAAAGTTCCCGAGAGGAGGGGAGAATGTCATTCCTTGCAGGGCCATACCAGAGAACAATGAGGTTAGTTGCAGGCAGAGAGAGAGAGCAAGGGAGTCTTCAGGGCAGCCTTTACTATAGTTTACTCGGAACAAATGGGCCATTTGTTCTAAAGCAAATGGACTAAGCCAAGTTTAGAATTGGCCAACACAAATAATTTTGGTGTGCTTCAGGGTGTTGAAGCTGGCTGATGCTTGGCCTTGGGATGATTAGGGCAGGAGAATAGTATCTTACAAGAGTAAGAACCTCTGAAAACACAGGCAGGTCAGGGGTATGGATTTTGGATTGGTTTGCTTAGATATTGACATGGTTTGGCTCTGTGTCCCCACCCAGATATCATCTCAAATTGTAAGCCCCACAAGTTGAGGGTGGCTCTGGGTGGGAGGTGATTGGATCATGGGGGTGATTTTTCCCACGCTGTTCTTGTGATGGTGAGTGAATTCTCACGAGATCTGATGGTTTTCAAGTGTGGGATTTGCTCGGTTCGCTCTCTCTTCTTCCTCTGTGTAAGAAGTGCCTTGCTTCCCTTTCACCTTCCACCATGACTGTAAACTTTCCTGAGGCCCCCCAAGCCTAGTCAAACCTCTTTCCTTTGTAAATTACCCAGTCTCAGTTATTCTTTATAGCAGTGTGAAAATGGGCTGACATACATAAGAAAGGCACACTCTAATGAGAGTCAAAAAGCCCTCTGCTAACTCTAGGAATTCCAGCTGCTAACCTGCGGGAGTTGCAGTCCCTCCCTATTAACAAGACCTCAGATGTCAAAACATCAGATACAGAAACATGAAAACATGGATAATACAAGTTTTTCTGTGTGAACTTAAATTTTCATTTCTCTGGGATAAATAGTACAATTTCTGGATCATATGGTAATTGCATGTTTAGTTTTATAGGAAAATGCCAAACTATTTTCCAGAGCAGTTGAACAATTTTCCATTACCACCAGAAATGTCTAGATGTTTCAGTTTCTCTAACCCTGTAGAGTTATAAAGTGTATGGGAGGGAAGAAAGGCATTATTTGGATTATTAACACTGTAGACGTTTGGGTAAACCATGACAGTGATTTTTTATTTAGTGAGGACAATGTGCAGTACACTGAACTGGGAAATGGTAAAGATCCAGAGGGGAAGAGGTAGATAATTTTGCTCAAAGAGCCTTCAGTCCCTCAGTGGAAACAGACCTGTAAATGATGAACAAGAAAGAATAAAAATGGACGGTATGTGTACATTCAATCAATGTGCAGTGTAGGCACAGTGGAAATGCTAAGTATTTGAAATGATGCATATGTTAATTAGCTTGATTTAATCATTCTACATCATATACGTGTATCACAGTATCACTTTTTACCTCATAAATAGATACAATTATAATTTATTAAACTCAATACAATTAAAAAAAAGTGATGTTTAAAAATTCTGAGGGTGGGGCTGGTGAGGCCCGATGTAGGTAGTAATCTCTGAGCAGTCTTCAAAGAACGAATCTGATTTAAAAAGTAAAGAAAAAGAAGTGCAAAAGATTTAACATTCAAAATATTTTGTGTGCTGGGAGCACCAGGGGTATTCTGACGGGATTAGAGCATCGCAGAGTGGAGAGATGGATGAAGCAATGAAAGTGAGAAGCAGAAGTGAAGAAAGATCATGAGTAAACTGGGATGACCTGTGATGGAGCTAGACTTGGGTTGGTAGCTGATGTGAACTTGCTGAATTTGGAGAAGATGGATATTAACCTGCATTTTAAGATATCTACAAAGTTCACTGAAAAGAGTCAAGATCAAAAGTGAAGATAGTTGAGGGGAAGCTATTGTGATAGTTTGGGTGAAAGATGCCGAGAGCGTGAGCACATCGCAGAGCCTTTAAAATGTCACTGTGCTATTTTCTTTAATTAAGTCAACTGCAAAAAAATGCATGTTCCTTGCAGGCATGTGAGAAAACAACAGAAAAAATTTAAAAAACACCCTTGATCACCTTTCTCAGAAATAATCACAGCAAAAATTTTGAAATATTTTAATAAAAATGTTTGTAATCTTTTTAGCTACATTGTTATGTGTTCATGCATGTATAATTTTAGGCATATATTAGTGACAGCATATATGATGTTTATGTCATATTTATAACAATTTTTCATCAGCACTGTATTATAGCATCTTTAGTATATAAATGTACTTATTCTCTATCACTTAAATTATTTTCACTGTATGGAAATACTATAACTAAATCAACTTCTCCCCACTGCAGGATAGTTAAGTGGTTTTGTTTAATTTTGTTTGATTATTTTACTATTTCTAGCTTTGTATTTACATTAAAACTCCTCGTTTGCAGATTTGGAATAAGAAATAAGATTCTCTAGCCTGTAATCCCAGCACTTTGGGAGGCCGAGGCGGGCGGATCATGAGGTCAAGAGATCGAGACCATCTTGGCCTTCACAGTGAAACCCCGTCTCTACTAAAAATACAAAAAAAAAAAATTAGCTGGGCATGGTGGCACATGCCTGTAATCCCAGCCACCCGGGAGGCTGAGGCAGGAGAATTGCTTGAACCTGGGAGGTGGAGGTTGCAGTGAGCCGAGATCGCACCATTGTACTCCATACTGGCAATACCGCAAGATTGTCTCAAAAAAAAAAAAAAAAAAAAAAAAAAAGATTCTCTGTCTGTGGTGCTCTCTCTTGCCCATGCTCAGGGAAGATGAAGTCTGAGCTCCTCAGACATTCTGAGATACACACATTTTGTTGTGGCATTGCACATCGAGTGGCCTTGCCTCACTTCTCCAGCACTGAAAATAGCATGGCTTACGTTGAATTAGAGACCAATATGCTTATGATTTTCTAGCTGCTGTCATTTCTACTCAAGCTCTTTTATCCCATGTTGAGTTCCCAAAACTAGACTGTGCATCAAATTATCCACAGATCTTTTTACAAATGAAGTGCTGAGGACCCACCATAAAAAGATTGCAATTCAGTTGGTCTGGAGTAAAGTCAGGAAACTGTCTTTTGTACTCGTCTCTAGGGAATTTGATCATTCAGCCAAGGTGAAAACCATGCTACTAGACCTTTCTTTCCACGCTTTTACTGATAATAACTGTCTCCACTGGCTGGAAGTTTGCTTAAGTGGTGACAGAACAATTTAAGTTAAGATGGGGCTTGGCAATGGTGGCTTGATGTGTTCCTTTCTGGGAAGTTCAATGTTTTCAACTGAAAGGTAGCCAAACTCATGCAAACCAAGGACGGATTAGTGGCAGAAATAGTTTGGAGAAAGGGAGTTTTTATTTAAAAAAAAATTAAAACTGGAATTGGGCTTCTAGGGGTTAGGTATCCTACCAGGTAGGGATCTTTGACTTTTCCAAAGTATTTCCTGATCTCTCTGATTGGTGATGAAGCCTTTGACAGCCTTACTACAAAGGAGGTAAAAATGGACATTGGGGTGTACATGACTCTCTCGTTTCTCAGCCCATAGTCTGTGCAAGTAGCTGGATACTGTGATTTCATGAAAGACACGGAAGCATCTCGGAGTAGGGACAGAAGGACACAGAAGAAAGCCTCGTGCTGTTCAGGATAAATTTTGTCCATTGGCTTCTTTTCCTTGAGGCAACCTCTCAAATGCTACCCAAAGAACATTGACCTGAGGATGACATGAGGAAGTCTGAAGAAGTATGGTTTCAGGCCATCAACACAGGCTAAGCCATCACTGCACAGTGGACAGAGCCCCTAGGTGGATTTCCTCCTCACCTGGCTGTCTTTTTCTGTCATCAGTACCAGCTCAAAGTGCGTAGAGATGCACCCTCCTCACTCATGCCTCTTGTCCATGTTCCCTGTTAGGACTAAGATCTTCTGTAGACATTTCTGTAATCGATCTTGCTGCATTGCAGTCTTGTGCTGCCCTGACCTCCAGCTCTGCCTTTTTTCTTGGATCTCTGAAAATATAACTTAGGTCTCCTCCCTGTTTCTGGTATCACTTGCCTGAGACACATCCCCTTCTCTGCAGACTAGAATCAGCTCCCATCTTTCCTTCATTCCATCACAGGGGCTGAGGTATCTGTCTGCAAAGAGAGCAGAGTTTGCAGCTCCAGCCACACACTTCTCTATAAACGTCAAGAAATTGCCTGGTACAGGTTAATTTTCCCCATCTCTAGAGAAAAATACTACATTGTTACTAATGCTTACTGATACATTGAAAGCATCAGATTGAAATAAAATGGTTAGCTGCACTTTAAAGAATGGAAAAGGACCTGCAGCATCAATATTCATCTTGCAAAATCTGTGTGTCAATAATGTGGCATAAAAAACAAAGTTTTGCAAAAAAGGATATCGTTACAAGAGAGGATCAATATGACCTGCCTGGGAAAACAACACTGTGACTTCTCATCATTTATAATGTATTAGCTAAAAAGTCTAAACCATCTCAATCAGGAGACATGCCTTCAATTTTCTACACGAGGATCTGAAATGATGTAATGATTGCAACATTCATTACCTACCATGAATGAGTATGATGCTTAAATCACTCTCATTTAATTCCATGACATCCTTGGAAGGGAACTTGTATCATTCCTCATTTTACAGATGAAGTATCTCAGAGAGGACCTCGACTCAAAATCAACATTATGTCTCTGCAGGGCCTATGGGTTTTCCCGGCACACCACAGGTTCTCTCTGGTTCACTCATGTACAAAGCCCCAGGATTCTCAAAGCTTGCACCCAGTGTGGCTGCAGTGGTATTGCTTTCTTCGAATTCTCCTCTATTACTTCATTTTGTGTGAGGGAGACTAGCGGGTAATGTTTGATGCAGGTCAGTCAACTCCTGTCGACCTGACCATATTGCTGTTGCTGGAGGTTGTAGAGGTAGATTCAGGGTTTAAAAGAAGAAAAAAGCAAAGCAGGTAATGAGGGACAAAGGTTTACTTGACAAACCTGAGTGCCCAGATGGAGATGTACATTTCCTTTGGAAAATCTAATAAATCTCCATGAAGATGGTTTTATTCTCAGCATTTAACCTGTTATATTTTCGGAGATCAAATACTGCTCAACTAATTCAAATAGAGAGAGGTCACCTTAGTAGCATTTTAAAGACAATAAGGAAACAAGCTATAAAAAGAAAAAAAAAATGCGTCTTTATTTCTTATATCCAGAAAGAACCATCTTAATGTTTTGGCATGTATTGAGACAGACTAAAAGAGACAGGGAGAGACAGGTAGAAAGATACAGCCAGAAACATTTTATAAAACAGAGATTATAGATTGTATATATATGTAATTAATCTTTTTTTTAGTTATGAGAATTTTCCCTTCTCATTATCTTTTGAAAACTTTTAAAAATAACTTGATATTATATAAGCAACAATTTAATGATTGTCCTATTTGGGGTCATTTACATTTTTCAAACTTATTTTTTTCCGTTGCTATTATAAACACTTCAGTGAACATCTTTGAAGATGTATCCTCATCCACATCTTGAATTATCCACAACTTGAGTCAATAGAATTGTAGACATGTAATTATAGCTCCAAAAATGGCTCTTGATATATGTCATCAAATTATTTTCCAAGAATTTGGTGCTATAAATACTTTTACCACAATGTTTACGAATGATTGACTTATACATGTTTATGTTTAAAAGTTGACTGGTGTGAAAACTGTTATGTAATAGTTTTACATTCTATTTTTTCAATTACTGAGGTTGAACACAGCCCACATATTTATTAGCAATGATGCCTTTTTGGTAAATTACCTGTTCATGTCTAGAGGCAGTTTTTTGATAGATTTTCTTTCTATTGACACCTTGTATGCCAATTTTTTTCCAACTTGTAATTTATCTTTTAATTATATTTTATAAAAATTTTCAGGTATTTTAAAAAGCTAGATTTACAATAAATGTAACCAAGAAAACTCTACATAAATTTTGACCTGATATTGGATGGTGGAGAATTTTCTAAGTACAAAATAATAAAACAAATAATGAAGAGAAATATTAAATCGAACTGCAACAAAATGTAAAGCATTTGGTTTTCAAAACAATGTCAAAATATAGTATGTGATAAACAGCAGTTATAGAACTGAACATAGAGTATAATTACCATTTGAACAACAAATATCTAATATCAAATTTTTAAAAATTAGTTATACCAGTTTATATTTCCACTTCCCAGGAAATAATTGGAATAGTGAGTCAATTCCATATTTAAGAGAGTTCATACCAGCCTAATTTTCAGTAAAAACTAAACTAAACAAAACAAAAAACTGTTTATCCACCAAACAAGAGAATGGATTCATTGTACATGTTCATACCTGGGACACTTTAGAGAAGTGAAAATGAATGAGTTAGAGCATCACACACCATCATATATGAATAACATAAATAGAAGAAAGCAAGATATACAGAATAAATAGAGTGTGACTATGTTTCTATAAGGTTCATGCATGACTAAACAGTAAACTGCTGGGGACATATAATATGTGTAATTATATACATTATATATTATAATATGTATATAATTATATATTATAATATATAATATATTATATAATTATGCATACAATAACATAAAAGAAACATAGTCACACAATAGTAATTCTGTATATCTTGCTTTCT
>NW_022437041.1:653908-666530 GCF_009761245.1 Sapajus apella | reverse complement strand
TTCCTTTAGTATATGATTTATGTATATAATATATATATATATATTTTATATACATAAATCATATATACATATATAATAAATATGTATATATTATATACATATATACCATATACATATGTACATATATATTATATATACATGTAATTTATATATAATATATATATATGTCATAAAACTGTAAAGAAAACTCAAGGAAGGAGAAACACGACACACTATTGTTTAGATTACTGCTTCTCAACTCTTGCTGCACATTAGCAGTAACCAGGGAGTTTTAAAAAAATATTGATGCACAAGACCTAGCCGAGAAGAATTAAATTAGAATCACCTTATTCAATGGCTTAGCTAAGACTTATAGTAAACAAACACTTACTGCATCATTAAGGAAATTAGGGTCATCCTTTCTTCTCAGTACCTCAAGATCTTTGCTTCGGCAATTATTCCCTCTCTCCCGCAGCATCAATTTCTCCCTCACTACTGGGTTACTCTCTTTGTTGTACACACATGCATGCCTGCTATCAGCCATCCGAAAAGAAACAATAAAACAAAGAAAGAAAAAGCAGTCTCTTGACAGTATGTCTTCCACATACCATCTGCCAGCTTATCTTCTCTGCCTTTAAAGCCATACTCCTGGAAACAATTGTCTACAACTCTTTGTTCTTCTTGCTTGTGTCTATGTCCTTCAGCTCACTCTACTCTCCAGCATTGCTACAAAGCAACTTTCATTTAGACCGGCAGCAATGACTGCTGTCCCATCACGCCCTACAGTCGATTCTTGGACTTCCTCATGTTTTACCTCTCCGCAGCATTTGACACAGTTGGTCACATCCTTCCTGCTTTTCCTGGCTCAGTGGCATTCCTTATGTTGCATTTCTTCTTTTCCTGACCTCAAAATATTGGCTTAAGGCCACACCTTGGCTCTTGGCCCTGTTCTTTAACTATCTTCTTTCCTCAGATGAGCTTATTCTGTCCCATGCCTTTAAATGCCATCTCCAAGCTATTGGCTATGAATTGTTTGTCTTCAACTCTAATGTCTCTCCTGAAGTTGGACGTAAATATCCAACGATATACTTATATAAACTAGTAATTGATTTCAACGCCAAACTAATTCCTGCCATTGCATAGTTGCTTAGGACAAACAATGACATTAATTTGTCAGCAATTCTTTTTCGGATGACTTTCAAGTTACGGAATGAATGGATCACTTCCACTGTGTCCACTGCAGCTATCTTAACATAAGACACGTCTGAGCGGCTGCAACAGCTCCTATCTGTTCTTTCTGCGTCCACTTTTTAATCTTCCTACTGCTTTCCCAGAGCAGCTTGATCCTCTGAAAGTACAAATCAGATTATGTGTCTTTCCTGTTAAACCCCCCCCACTAGTGCCCCGTGGCTGAGCTCCTCACCATGGCCTAGAAGGATACACAAGTAGTGACCACTTTCCAGATTTCTTACCAGCCTCACCTTGGTTGTGGGACTTTAGGCCCACTATTCTTCCACCCTGTGGAAATGCCTGGCCCCTTGAGTCCCAATGCCTGGGCAGCAGCTCTTACTTTTGCCAAGAATGCAGAACTGGCCCCTTCCTGTGTATAATTCAGGTTCTTAGCTCAAATGTCACCTTCTCTGCAGAGAGCCTTCCCTCATCATTCAGCTCATAAAGTGTCCAAGCCCTTTCAACCTCTAGCACATTAACCCATTTTCTATTGCTACTAAAATATCAACCACCATATAAAGTTATTTGTGTATAACTGTAATCTCTCTCTCCCTAGCAACTCCAAAAGAGCAGGGAATTTATCTTCATTATAGCTGAATGCTTAATATTTAGAGCAACACCTAACAATCAGTCAGGTCATGATAAATGTTTGAAATGGATAAATAAATCATAAGTCAATCCAAACTTTCTACTCCTCATGCACTATTTGGGTGTCTCTGCTTTATGCTCATGTTGGCTGTGCTTTTATCCCCTCAATTTTCTTTGCAATTTTCTTCTTGATCATTACATAAAATGGGAAAGTCACAGTTCATTTCCTGAATATTAAACATTTTATTGCCTTCAATATTATTCCTTCATAGAAAAAGCATAAATGAGAAAACATTCACAAAACAGCTTCTCCTATCTCTGGAATCACACCTCTCAACTCCAAGTACGCCTGTGTACACACTTCCCTGCTTTTGGTTTTTACCACACTCCCCAACCTGGGTATTTCTCTGCCTGCTGTGATTCTCAGATGTTTACCATTCACTCATCAGCTTTACCATCCTCATACTTTACTTTTCCGGGCTTCTTTTCCTCTTCAGCATCCTTTGTGACCTTTGTATGCTTTGTATAAACATGCATTATTTTAGCATCTCTACAATCTGATAATAGGGGACATCATCCGAATTTTTCTTTCTCTCTTATCTGACTTTCTAGACTTTGCCAGCATGGACTCACCTTTTGAAATAAATCTTAGGTTGTTAACATTGACAATTTGAACCAGAAAACTCCGAGATGTAAGATATTTCACTAGATGTAATTCTGGGCTTAGTCGAGATATTAACTAACAGGATTGTTCGTATTTATTATCTTATTTATTATACAATCATCATCATGTAACATTATACTGATTATGCATTATACATGTGCAGTTCTATGGGTGAACATTTCACTTGGCTAGAACTTGAAGAAAACACAGCGTTACTTCAAAGTATAAATGTTCCTAACTTAAATGTTCCTGAAGTGAATTAAATGGCAATTTTGTGCTATTCTTAAGAGAAAGGATTTACACCTACATTGTAAATTATAAAGCAAGCCGCAGTGTTCTTAGCACCCACTTCATGCTGTTTCTGTTAAGAATTCCCAGAAGGGCTGCTTAGAATATACTAGCGATTAAGTGAGTTACAGTACATTCTAAAAGATTTTATAATACCACAGAGAAATAAAAATACATGCAAAAATATATTTAAATTATAAAAATTGCTATTTAAAAATTAAAGTTATGATTTATTTGATAGTTCATTTCTTATATTAACAGAGAATGTATGCCCCCACTCCCTATTAAAATTGTTTCAGGAGGCAACATTTAATGGTGCAAACTCTCTTTTCCTCGGTAACCAGATATAAAATATCAACAGACCGAATGTCACCCTTGACTCAAGTGTTTGTGATGTTTACAAAATGATTAGACTGTCATCAAGCTGAAATACTGTTGAATTACCATGAAAGTGAAAATATTACTGCAACAAAGTACAAAATAAGAAATATATCATCCTTAACTCTTTTGTTTTTCAAATAGATATGAGAAAGAGTACAGTTTTTTCTTTATTATAGAAGCACAGGAAAAAAGTCATTTGTTTGAAATCATTCTCCATCTCTCCTAGACTGCAGACCTTTGTCTGAGTGTTGAAGTCCAGCTCATCTTTCAAGGCCAGGAGCAATGAGACTTAAGACACAGCGCCTATGGCAATTGATGCTTTCCTACATTTATCCTTCGGAAACTCTTTCCCTGTCTCTCTATCTCTTCCTCACTTGCACCTCTGTTTTTAAACAGCATTTGTTATTGAATTCATTACAGTGTCTTTATTCTCTGTTATTTAATAGAATTCAAGACAGAGGCCTTATTTTGTTTATCTTGGTATTACATGTGCCACCAAGGTATTTTCTTGTAACAGGTGCTCTATGAAAGCTCGAATTGAATTTCATTGATTTGACCAACATTAGCTATCAATAAAATATCTCACAGCACTCAAAGTAGCTCTTTAGCTCATGACTATAGAGTTTTAGTAACAAATCAAGCATTCATAATTCATAATTCAGAATGTCTTTTATGCTGAAGGTACTACACCTGCAGAAAAGCAAAGACAAAGACATCTAATAAATTGCAAAGTCAGTAGTAATGACGGGAAAAAGTTGAAGGTATAATGGACTTTAGACAAAACAATAAATAGCAAAACACACTTTATTATTATTATTTTTCCCCAAAACCTCTAGTATTTGTCTTATGGTGGTATGTGCCTATGGTCCCAGCTACTCGGGATGTTGAGGTTGGAGAATTGTCTGAGCCCAGAAGCTTAAGACCAGTCTAGGCAATATAGTGAGACCTCATCTCAAACAAACAACTGAACAAAAAAAACCCCACAAAACAAAGCCAGTAGGATTTAAAAGGACATTATGGGCACTCTCATTGTATCCAGCATTCTATCTAGACAGGATTATCATCCACTACTGAAGTTTTAAGTAAAAATCCATTTTAAAAATCATACAACTATAAAATGTGTCAAGAAAATATAAATAATTTAGAATACAGTAATTTCTCACTTAACGTAGTTGATAGGTTCCTGGTAACTGTGACTTTAAGTAAACCAACACATAATGAAATTAATTTTTCCGTAGGCTAATTGAGATAAATAAAAATTTACTTTCTATTGCATATTTCTGATCACAAAAACACCAATCTTCCAAGGAATGACCAAATGACCAAAATACTCTTAGTATTATTAAGCATTGAAATAAATGTCTAGTATACATACATTTAAGACAGGTTCAAAAAAAAAAAAAAAAAAAAAAACAAGCAAGAACATTATGTAACCAATCATTCCAGTTCAGAGTCACAGTTGGCTGGAGCCTATCCCAGCAGCTCTGCACAAGGTGGAATCAATCTTGACCAGGACACTGTTTTATCACAGAGTGCATTAACACCTACACCCACACTCACTCAGATTGGGGCAATTCAGACACGACAATTCACCTAACACATTGTTGAGTTACGGGAAGAAACCGGAGTACCTGGAGAAAACCCACACAAATGTGGGGACAATGTGCAAACGCCACACAGACAGTAGCCCCTGCGGGAATCAATTTTTTTCCCTCATCCTTATAAAGAAAGAACATTATTTGAGATCCTGCTGTATATTTTACATGAAGATAATGATGTTTTAACATTTTACTGCAGATAATTTAAAACACTCAAGTAGAGTGAATATGTATCTGTCAACCAGCTTAAACAGTTACCAATTATGACCAATATTGTTTCATTTACGTGATTATTGACTTCACCCCTTCTCATACTTTGAATTATTTTGAGACAAATTGCAGATACCATATCATTTTAACAATACAATGCATATTTGAGGGGATTCTTTAAAATGTCTAAAAAATTTAAAATAATGCACTACAAAGTCCAAATTCTCGAAGTGATGCACAATTCATTTTTCAGTGTTTATGTTATTGAATCAAGATTCAATGAACCCTTGAGGTTTAGGCATTAAGTATCTCTTTAATTCTTTCTCTCTCTATTTTTAACATTACATTTATGCAGGAGACAGCAAGAAAGGACCACAGAATGTTTTGGGTTTCCGATACCAGAAGGAAGAGGTCATAGCAAGAGAAAAGGAAAGAAAGCAGGAAATGGACAGAGATTCAGGATCTAGCCCTGTGCCTGTTGACCCATGCTCCGGAGACCTCTCTGTTCCTGGGGCTGTGCTTGGGAGTCTGACTGTCCTCTTTCTAGGTTTCTTTAGGGCCTGTTCCTCTGCCTCCCTGGGCCCAGGATCATGCACTAGATGAGATTATCTCTAGGTAGTTACTCTGTTTTTCTTCAGCCATTTCTAAGGAAACACAATGGCACCTTTTCTTCCCCTCCTCCCAACTAGTTCTTGGTGCTGTTTTTTTTTTTTTTTTTAACACCTCCTGTGTTCTTTGGCTTAAACTACTTAGTATGAGTAGAAGTATAAAAGCAGCACTGGTGTTTCCAGGTGGAGTAGGTTGGAAATTTGCATCTTCTGAAACCTCCTATCTCCTGATATATCTTTTAAGTGTGTAGGTTCATCTTGCTTTTTCTTCATGCTGTTTATTTTTTGAATAAACCAGGATGTTTGTTTTGTAGCTCCCCTCAACCAAGTGATTTTTTTCACTATGTTTCCATGGTATTAATATGTTCTTGTATTCTGTATCCTGTGAATTGGGTAGTAGCTATAGAATCTTTGCCAGGTTCAGATTTGAGATTTCGGCAAGAATACTTCCTAGGCCATATTGTGTACTGCCAGCAGAGGACACATCACATGTGGTTCTTTTTTTTTTTTTTTTTTGGTGTGTGATCTTAGTTGCCATCAGCATTTATAGATTACAGTCGATGTTTCATTAGGCTTATGCCTGTAATCTCAGTACTATGGGAGGCTGAGGCGGGTGAATCTTCTGAGGTCAGAAGTTCAAGATCAGCTTGACCAGTATGGTGAAACCCTGTCTTTACCAAATATACAAAAATTAGGTGGGTGTGGTGGTGGGCATCTGTAATCCCAGCTACTTGGGAAGCTGAGGCAGGAGAATAGCTAGAACCCAGGAGGTGGAGGTTGCAGTGAGCCAAGATTGTGCAATTGCACTCCAGCCTGGGTGACAGACCAAGACTCTGTCTAAAAAAAAAAAAGAAAGAAAAAACAAAAAAAAATTATTATTCTAATTCTGTTAGTCTATCTTTGCTTAGTAGTTGAAGTAATTTTCTAAAGAAAAACTTCCCTTATCTACCATTTGGTTGTAGGAAAGGCATAAACTATATTTAAAAATTTCCCCTTTATTTCCTGGTTATGAAAATAATGATTTAGTTCCATAGTATCTGCCAAAGATGACTGATGAATTATTTTCTTTGTATCATTCATGAACTCATAGATTTAGGTATAGCTGGTGTTCATCAATGCATCACATAGCTATTATTCTACTAATACTCCAATATACCATCTTTGGCAAGTGAAAAATTCTTTAGTTGGCTGCTGAATGCTTTTGAAATGATCACGGTAGACTTTTTCCTTTTGCTTGTAACAAGATGTTTCATGAACCAGTGATTTCTTCAAAAGAAGTAGCAATTTCTTATAAAACAAAAAAACAAAAAACAACAAAAAAAGTCAAAGTATTTGGCTGCTTTATTTTTTTTTTCCCAGTAGCCAGTTCGTGTAAAGTAATTGGTATCAGTAGAAATAACTTGAATAATGTATATTTTAAAGGCAAAATTAATGTTAAAAACGAAACAAAACAAAAAACCTTAAAAAATAATTCAGAGTTTTGATTTCTGGCAAGATGTGGTAACAAGGAGGCTTACTCTATTACCTGAAATTACTAAAACAATAGCAAAAAAAAAAGGTAATCTATATAAAACAGTGGTTTTCAATACATTGGACAATAGGTAATGAAGCTCTCTGAGAGATGGGAAACAAACTAGGTGAGCCCTGTGATTGCCCAGCTTCTTGGGCCCTGTACAGGGCAGGGGATCCAGGAGGCATGTGACAGTCTATCTTTGTTGAGAACTTGACTAAAGCTGGTTAAACTTCACAGGGAAGAACTTCAGAGAGGAGACAACTTCAAAGAGGAAGAAGTCTGAGATCTGTAGATGGGTCTCTTTGAATGTTGAGAACTGATTAACAAGGTCATTGGAAGAAGTGACCCAATACTAGGGATAGGACCTCTGCAAAGATCAAAGGGAAGAATTTCATAAACCTGCCCAGTGCTGGCATCAGTGCCATTCTGAGTGGAAACCTTCATTATTCATGCAGAGGTGGCTTGAGTGCTAAGAAAGGTTTTGCTACAGTAACGGGGAAAAATTAATTCCAAAATAAATGCTGGTCTGCCTCAACCTAACAAACTTAAAGTTAAGATCTGAAACAATCAAACTGTTTTCCCAAAACAAAGCTGCAAAATATTTGCATGAATGCAAACTTTTTGAACATATAGCAAAGTAAAATTCACAATGTTTGGAATCCAATAAAAAATTTACTAGGCATGCAAAAAGGCATAGAAACATGACTGACGATTAAAACAAAAATTAATCAATACATATTGACACAGATGATGGAATTTGTAGACAAAGACATTAAAAGAATATTATAATTGAATTCTAGATGTTTAAGAAGCAAGAGCAAAGACTAAACATTATAAGGAGAAAAGTTAAAGATATAAAATATAGATCAAAACCAAATTTCTGAAGATGAAAATTATAATATGTGAGATGAAGAACACACTAGTGGAATGAGTAGCCGTTTATACATTGGGGAAGGAAAGATGAAGATAAGGGCATCACCATTGAAACCACTGAAAATAAAGCACATGAAAAGACAAACAAACAATAAGCAGAGCATCCTGCAAATCAGTGAGGTATAGGAAACATTTAAACAGCCTAATATATATGTAATTGAAGTCTCTGAAGGAGGAGAATAGGGCAAAAACACATTTGAAAACATAATGGCTAAGATATTTTTAAAGCGGAGAAAATTATAAACTTGCAGATCCAGGAAGAAACCGATCCCCAGAACACAAATCCTGGAGAAAATTACACTAAGAGCTATCATAACCAAATTGATGAAAGGCAGTGAAAAACAAATTGAAAGCAACCAGAGAAAATATGTTACATTTAGAAGAACCAAAGGTAATGGAAACAAATTTCTTGTCAAAAATGGTGCAATCTAAAAGACTGTCAAGCAACATTGTAGAAATACAGAAAGAAAAGAACTGAAAACCTAGAACTATTTACCAAGCCAAAAAAAATTTTTCCAAAAGGAAGGCCCTGTGCTTTTTCTGACATACAAAAGCTGAAAGAATTTATTATAGCAGACTTGCACTGTAAGAAATGTTAAAGGAAGTTCATGAAGTAAAAGAAAAATCATACCAGATGGAAATCTGGATGTATGAAGAATGAGTAGCATAAAAATAGTAAAAGATAATTAACTTTTAAGCAAAAAATAGCAATGTACTGTGGGTTTTATAACACTTGTGGAAATAATGTATAGATAGCAGTAATACAAAGGCTAGAAGAAAAGAAAGCAAAGTATGCTAGTTAAGGCTCTTATTCCACGTGTGAAGCAGTAAAACATCACTTATGGGTAGATCGTTATGTTAAGGATGTGTTCTATAAACTCGAAGGCAATGAATCAAATAAAAATAGTTATAGAAATAAATAAACAAAGGAATAAAATGGAATTATGAAAATCCAAAAGAAGGTAGTAAAAGAGGGAAAATAAGCCAATAACAGAAAACAAAAAGAGGAATAGTGACGTTAAGCCTACCTCATCATGAATCTTATGAAATAAAAGTGGTCTTAATATCCAATTAATAGATCATCATATTGGATTAAGAAAAGCATGACTCACTCAAATGCTACACAGACTCCCACTGTAAATATGAAAACCAAATACGCTGATAGTAAAAGGCTGAAAAATGATATACCATGGTAAGACTAATGAAAAGAAGCCTGGAGTGACTAAAAGGTAGATTTCAAAAAAGTTATCAAAGTTGAAAAGAGTAATTTCAAAATAATAAAGAAGTCAATAATCAAGAGTGCATAGCAATTTTAAACATTCAGCCACTGAATAAAAAAGCATCACAATACATGAAGTACGAAAAAATAAAAGGCACTATAAGAAAAGTATAAAAATCCACAATTGTAGCCAGCGATTTCAATAACCTTTTCTCAATAATTAATAGAATTCCTAGGAAAAAAATCACAACACCATCAACCAATTAAAATGAAAACTTACACAACATTATCAACAAATTTGACTTAATTCATATTATAGAACATTCTACTTGACAACAGCAGTAAACACATTTTTTTTTTCCTTTTCCTTTTAACATTTTACTTTCAGTTCCAGGATACATGTACAGAACTTGCAGGTTTGTTACATAGGTATACGTGTGCCATGGTAGTTTGCTGAACCTATTGACCCATCCTCTAAGTTCTCTCCCCTCACTTCTCACCCTGCAACAGGCCCTGGTATGTGTTGTCTCTCTCCCTGTGTCCATGAAATACATTTTTTTTCAAGTGTGTATAAATATTTGCCAAGGTAGGTCATATTCTGAGTCATTAAAAAAGTTTTCAATAACTTAAAAAGTAGCAAGTCATACAAAGTGTATTTTATGACCACACTTAAATAAAACAAAGATATCTTAAAAATTCACAAATATTGGAAACTAAATAATATACTTTTACACAACCCTTGAGTATAAAAGAAATAAAACAGCACATTAGAAAATATTTTGATCTAAATAAAAAGAGAAACACAACATATCAACATTTGTGGAATATGGCTAAAATAGTATATAGAGATAATTTTTTTAGCATTAGACACCCATGTAACACAAGAAAAAAAATCTGTTTCTGTCTTAAGAATCCAGAGAAAATAGAGCAAATGAAACCTGAGGTAAGCAAAAGAAATAAACATAAAAATCAGGAGGTAGAAATGAATGAAATAGAAAACAGAAACACAATAAGGAAAAATAATTAAACACAAAATCTGACTTTTGAGGAGGTAAATAAAATTGATAAACCACTAGCCACACTGATCAGGAACAAAAAATAGAAAACATAAATAAAAGAAGGGACTAATATCGGAAATGAGAGAGTTGTCATCACTCTAGACTACATAGATATCAACAGGAAAATAAGAGGATAGTATAGAAACTTCATGGCAATAAATTTGACAACCTAGTTGAAATGAATAAATTCCTTGAGAGTTATAAATTACCAAAACTCTCCCAATATAAATAATTTGAATAAACAGTTCCATTAAATAAATACATTTCTGGCTAAAAATTATCCCATGTTTAGGTTGCTCCATTGAGGATGTCTATCAAATATTTTAGGAAGAGCCAATGTCAATTTACATGACTTTTTCCATAAATTGAAAAGGACACAATGTTTTCCAACTCATTTTACAAAGCTGACATTACTCTTATTCCAGATCAAGGCCATCACAACATTAAACAATATCCCTCATGAAATTTGACAAAAATATTTTTAACAAGTTTTTAGTAATTCATATCCCTCAAATATGTGAAAAGCATAATACATCATGATCAGAAGAACCTCACCTCAGGAATACTAAATTGGTTTAATATTTGAAAATTAATCAATGTAATTCACCATATTAATGGACAACCAAAGAGGGGAAACCCATACAATCACCTCAATAGACACAGAAATTGTTTTTGAAAGAATCCAACATTCATTCCTTATGTAAATTCTTGGCAAACTTGGAATAGAAAGGAACGTCTTCAATCTGATAAAGTGAAAAACTAAATACTTTCTCCTAAGATCTGAAGCAAAGCAAGGGTATCTGTCCACTCTGAACAGTTCCGTGCAATAGGGGATATGCAATTTGGATTGGATAGGAAGAAGTAAACCTGTGTTCAGTTGAAGATCACATAATGGCCTATGTAGTAAGCCTCTCTAAAACTAATAAATGAGTTTAGCAACCTTGCCAGATACCATATCAATATGTTGATCAATATTTCTATAAATTAATAATGAATAATCAGAAATTCTAATTTTAAAATCTTTTTAATAGTATCAAAACTATGAAAATGTTCATAATAAATCTGGCAGTTATGCAAGGCCTCCACAAAGCATTTCTGAGTTACCATTTGGTATACATTCCCACCAGCAGTTTGGTAGTTTCTTAGTAAGTTAAAAGTCCACCTTCTATGGGAGCTACCATTTCACATTCATTTTTTTGTAGAGAAATGTAGGTATATGTCCATACAGACTTCAGCATGAATGTTCAAGCAACTTTATTTGTAATAGACAAAACTAGAAACAGACTAAAGTTCAATAAGCAAAAGAATAAACTCGTATGTTCATAAAATGTATGCAAATCAGCAGATTATTGATATATGGCTATAGCAGAGATTAAGTGCAATATAGTTATTCCAAGTAAAAGAAGACAGACCAAAAAAAAAAAAGTACATCCTATATGATTTCATTTATATACAATTACGGAAAAAACAAGCTAATTTGAAGTGAAAGATACACATCAATGTTTTCTGGGGACTGGTAAGAGGGATAGGAGGAGGAAATTTCAAAGGAACAGGGGAAACTTTTGGGGCTGATGAATATGTTCATTATTGTCTTCCTTATGAGATTATTTCAGGGGTAATACAAATGTCAAAATTTATCAAATTGTATATTTTTAATATGCACAGTTTATTGTATAATGTCAATTATACCTCAATAAAACTGTTAAAATTACTCACAATCTCACCAGTAAGAGATAATTACCACTAACCTAGTGGTATATTCCTCAGAGTGTACAGGAACCATACAAAGATGATATTTGATTAACTACTTTCATCTTTTAACGATGCATCATGAATACCTTTGTAAGTATACCATGTTAGAGATAAGTTTGTCAGTGATTATACAGAGGCTTACAACTTTGTTCCCTCTTATCACTTACGAATCCACAGCTGAAAAGAGCTCTACACAAATTGTTTATACTGTTTTATGTTTTCATTTATTTTTAGTAGCAAAAACCAAGAAAGCAACCAAAGTATCAGTAAGGAAAAATGGAAATATAGTTTAGTAGTTGTGCATTGGCACAATGGAATATTGTTAAGCAATTAGATATTTCTAACAATTTGGGACAATACTTCTTTTATAATATTTTAATGTAAAATTTAGGTTAAAATCTACCATTGATGGTTGGAAGTACAAGAGATAACATTTAAAAGAGTGGCAAAATGTAAATTAGTATGACACTTGGATACTCTGATACAAGTATAGCAAAAAAATTAGCTGGGCGTGGTGGCATGTGCCTGTAGTCCCAGCTACCCAGGAGGCTGAGGCAGGAGAATTGCTTGAACCCGGGAGGTGGAGGTTGCAGTGAGCCAA
>NW_022437041.1:626634-653808 GCF_009761245.1 Sapajus apella | reverse complement strand
TTTCTTTTCTTTTTTTTCTTTTTTTTTTTTTTTTAGGATTTTTAGTTTTTATTAAAATACAGGTCAGATCAGTGTGTTTTGGTTCCAGTTCCTTCACTGCCAAACCAGGGGGCAGGGACTGCTTCAGTTTCTCTGCCTCTCCTTGTCAGTGATGACCAGGGTGTAACTGTATCTCCTGCATCGAACTTTAAACTTCACATTGTCCTTATTTTTCTTGATCTTGACAGATTTGGCATCTTTTCGTCGGGCTGTGGGCAGAAAGTCCTTGATTTTCTCAATTTTCCGAGGCATGGTGACGGGACGCGTTGGGAGCGGGCGCGCACCGGGACCTTCTCACCCACGTTTCACCCTACAGACGCTCACAGTGAGCAACAACCGGGGACGAGGACGAAAAAGCTGAACTTCACAATTTCAAAGAAAGCTAGAATATTTGTATTCTGCAATAGAAATAATTCAAAATATAAACATTCAACCTTACCAGAAAAAGTTAAAGATATTAGAAAAGTTTAGCCGGCAGATGCCAGACAATGTACATGACTTATACATGAAGAAATGTCTTTGAGCACATATTATCTACATTTTATTATTATGTAAAATTAAATATAAGTATATACTACTTAAATACATATATAATTAAAGATAATTATAAATATACTTAAGCATAATTTTTAAAATACTCATTGGATATATGCACTCTGAGTGACAGAACCATCATCAAGGTTTTTATAGAAAAAAATTTCCATTTAAGATTATTAGACACCTTGTTACCAGTTTGCCCTTGTGCTGCTGCAGATCTTGATTTGAGACCTGCTGTAGCTGCCTTTTTTCTTTTTCTTAAATAAGAATATGTTGGTCCTGGAAAGGACATCAGAGATTGCCTATTTCAATATCTGAATTTAATGGTGAGTAAACTATTGTGAAAAGACATCAAAACTCACAGCACTAATTTTTGGGAAGAATTGAACCCAGATTTACTTACTCCCGATATACAGTCACCCTCATCTAGTAAACAAATTATTACAACCTGTTTTGTAGTGAATTGTTCACTTTAAGCAGCAACTCTTTTGGTGAGACAATTCTTCTGAAGATAGAAATGCAATTGTTTGTTCTAATAAAATGAGGTTGCTGAAGGTCTTGCCCAAATTATTCTATTGGCAATCTTACTAATTAGCACAATCTTGGTTCTGAAGTCCAGAATCCTGAACTCAAAAGTCCATTGGTTATCCCTTATCAGTTCTCAGGGCTAATAAGTTAACTCAGAAAATACTGTGTTTTCACTACATTTGCCAGCATGCTGGGCGCTGGCAGCATCATGGGTGAATAGTGAGTCAGACACACCCACTCTGCCCTAAAAGCGTACACGGCTGAAATGCACACCAGAGTGACGACTTGGTGATTAGTCAACATAGGGACAATGAGAACATTTTCTCACCTTACTAAATCCGCAAGAGAAGCTAAGGATAACCTGGCATTGCCAGTTTGCCCTAGGGACCCCTAGGCTTTTTCTATGCTTCTATAACTGATCAACCTCCTTGTTAGTAAAATAGTCTATCTTTAGGAACGTTCATACATTTAATTCAGCCTTAGTCAGACCCCGAAAGCCTAGGAGTCATTCCGTTCCTATGAGGCAGCTTGACTTCTGTTCTGCTGTACTTTGGTCTTTCAGTTTAAACCACAAAGCCAGTCTTAAGTCTCTCATTTTCAGGTTCTTGGGGGCATCCTTTTGTAGCCTCCTGAATTCGCAACTTTCAGAGAGAGTTTTAACTCTTTTTCTATTTCTCTTTAAGAAAGAGCTTCTGAAACACACATTTTAACACATTCCTTTTAACATTACTCTATGTACTCAGTTGTATAACGATGATGGTGTTTCAACACTCAATTCTGTCAAGAGCTATTAGTGATGATTAGTACAGTATATATTGCTCCTGTTTTTAGTCTGTAAAAATAGGTAGAATTTAGGCAGTAATTTTACAGTAATGAAATGAGAAATGAATAGTCTTGAATCTTTTATGATTACCATTGTAGCTTTATTGAGACTCAGGATTTACATATGCTTTGGGCAAAAGAGCCAATTAAGTAATAGAGAAAGAAAATGGAATTACTTTTCATTCTGGATAACCAAATAGATGCCTTTTAATTTTATTTTTAAAGGAATTTCTTTTAAATCAAACTTTAAAATCTACACTTTTTTTCAGGAAGAGTCTTGAGTCATCTGGTTTAGCTTCCTGTCTGTAAATATGTCTATGCTCACAAAACTATCTTTGAAGATTTAGAGATGAAGAACTCAGAATGTCCTTTGTATATTGTTTTTAGGTTCAATTTCGTATGTGGTCCCTAGGTCTAACCAAACTCTCTCTTGCTTTGGTTATATTCTGTACTCTTTTCAGTTTTCTTTGGAGGAGAACAGTCAATCTTCAGTTCCTGTAATAGCGCTGATTGCACTGAGAAAAATTTGAGAGTTGTTCTCTAGTCCTCTCTTTTTGTTAGTAAATAGCCTTGGTTTCCTCCTCTTTCCAGATAAGTAACACTTTTCTATCCCCATAATCATTTTCACTGCTCTGGGCCCCCTTAGATTACAGAAATTGACAATGGAGACAATTCATGAGAAGAGATGGCGCTCTAGGGTACCTAGAAGGCTGACTTCTGAGCACTGAGCACCTAGTTCCATAAACATATCACAGTACCACCAGACTTTTACAATAACACCATTAGCAGCTGGGATGATTTCTGCTCCAGCCTCTTCCTGTTGCATCTGGGCCTCTCTAGCCTGCTTTGTCTTGTTCTGAAGACAACAAAAGCCATGAAGTTGGAAAAGCCAATTTTATGTAAGCCAATTTTTTGTCAGTGTATATAAAAAAAAAGCCAAAAGAAGAAACTCAATAGCTCATCTAATTTCTGGAAACGGAAGCCTGGAGAAAAGAAGTTTCCCCTATTTGCAGGGCTACCGTGGTGACGAGATGGATACATGAACTCATCTCTTCTGATTGGCAAGCCAGTGTTTGTTTTTCATCATCATACAATGTATTTCAGACCTTACTTATGTGTCATTTGCCTTAGGAATTATTATTTGATATCAATTCCAATCTCAGTCCTCTTAGATAATTACTCAATATCCAATAGCTTAGAATGGACCAGATTTAAGAAATTTGGGGATATTCTTAATGTTCACTTATGTAGCGAACAATCCTTACGCTTTGGTACAATTTGGTTTTGGGTGTGGCAGAAGAGGGTAGTGTAAGGTCTATTGACAAGTTAAATGAGGAAATGAGGCCTGAATAAGAAAAGTAAAAGCCAATTTATTCAGCTACCCAGCGAGGTTCTCTGGTCCGGGAAAGGGGCCAGAGAAGTCGCGTCCGGCTGTTTAGGGCGTGGGGTTTTATGGGGAGGGGAGGCAATTGATTGGCTTTTGGGAAACAAAGTGAAGGCAGCTTTATTGGCTGTTGGGAAACAGGATGTGCATGGAGCGAGCTGTCATTGGTAGGCAGGTGGGACTCTGGGTAAGTAGGCCTTGATTGGCTGTTGGGGAAACAAAGCGAAGGCAGCTTTATTGGCTGTTGGGAAACAGGATGTGCATGGAGTGAGCTGTCATTGGTAGGTGGGCGGGACTCTGGGTAAGTGGGCCTTGATTGGCTGTTGGGGAAACAAAGCGAAGACAGCTTTATTGGCTCTTGGGAAACAGGATGTGCATGGAGTGAGCTGTCATTGGTAGGCAGGCGAGACTCTGGGTAAGTGGGCCAGCCGGGTGCTATTGGGCAGGGTTTGGTGGGGTTTCTTTAACATTTTTTGGTGGGGTTTTTCAAGGGGTGTGCTGGGGTTGAGTGCATAGTTTGGTGCTGAGTGTGGGCTTGGGTATGGTATGCAGAGGCGAGTGTGGGGAAGCCATGTGGCGAGGCCAGATAATGAACTTGAGGTGATGACGTAGTTATCAGGCAAGGAGAGGGGTGGGTGTGTCCATTCAGCTCCCAGTGAGGCAACCTGCCTTACAGGTAGAAAAAAATCAAGGCTTATTGAAAGGTGTACTCTCATAGGAATGGAAGTATTAGGTGATTTGAAACACTGAAGTTTCAAATGAAGACCTCGTCATCTCTTCATTACTGAATTCCAGAAATCATCACAAAACTCTTTCAACTGAAACGTATCTCAGCAATGTTAGGTCCACGAACTGAGAATCACTGTGCATGAGAGGACACTGCATCATGATTAGATAGTTGTTCTAAACTAGTGCTTCTCAGCCTTGGCTGCACATAGAAGCTTTAGAAATCATTGCACTCTAACCACACCTCAGACCAATTAACCCAGAATCTCTAGAGGTGAGGTCCAGGCATCGGTATTTTACAAAGCTTCCATGCACTCAAAGTTGAGAACTGCTCATTGTCGTAAAGGGCAAAGTACTTTTGGCAGTTTTAATATCTCCTTTATAGTTTACCTTTCCCCCATTTTTGACTTAGGCAACACTATCCTCATTGATTACAAAAGGGTAACTTTTTTCAGAACCATAATTTATGATAGTTTATATCATAATGTAAATATATAATATATATATATATATATAAAATTGTCTTTCACTAATTAATTTAACATTTACTTATTGTACCTACATTGAGCCAGAAAACTTTTTCATTGCCAAGCATTGTACTGGTAAATAAAACTTACAGAAAGTGCTCGAAATGAAGTGATAGAGAAATAGCAGGGATGATGGGACTAGTTGGAAAATATTTCTATATGAAAAGCCTCTTTGAGGAAGTCACAGTTAAAAACAGATTAGGAGGAAGAGAAGAGAACATTATTAGGTTAATTTACTAGTTCCAGAGAGGCCACTAAATGCTAGAAAATGCAGCTAAAAAGATATACAAGATGTGGTTTCTGTCTTCTAGAAACGCACAGCTTCGTAGAGAAGGTAAATAAGTACACTAATAATTAAACACAACAAGACAGATATTAATACAGGAATGTACCAACTGCCATGGGACCACAGGGTCAGACAAAGTTTCAGAAGGTAATCTTGGAAAAACATAGAGAGCTTCATGAATATGCACAGGCTCTATACACAGGGCTGTGTAAATCTTCCAATTTTAGCACATGTGCTATAACGCCTGCTTTTTCTGTGTTGTTACGTTTGATCCCGGGATGGAAAGCGATGATAATTTTCTCTCGTTTACTCCTCTTCATAATATCCCATATGCATATAGATACACATAGGCCTATGTCTCTAACAAGTAAAAAATAATTATAATGCATCTCTAGGTTTATACTTGAGAGGGGAGAAAAGGACTTATTTTTATGACTAGCAAAAGCCCAACATGTTTTAAGTTGATGGCTGAGGAGTCTATGTTTGTCAATGTAACCTTGTCCAGTTTAGCAAAAGTTTATATGAATTCAGTCATCTGAAAGTTTTATTTTTTCCCAAATTTAGAGTTCCAAATATTTGATCACCAAACTACTGTGATAATTGCTTCTTTCTAAAAACATCTAGCATCTACAGCTCTGTTTTTTTTTTTTTTTTTGGCTTTACTGATGGCTTGGATACTGATAGGGCAATGAATTACTTATAAAATCACCCTGCAGGGCAAGGGACTATTACTCCAATTGGATCTTTATGCTGTTAGGGTGTCCTTAGTGGGTCTTTCCTCACAGTAAATGATATAGTTTAGATACCAGAAGGATACCACTCTTTGGTGTTCAAATAATTAGACCAATAGCGAGGTTAACAAAAATAAATCTAAGTTGTTGAGCAAATGACTCCCTTATGATCCTTTTTATCTAGTTGTCCGATGTATTTTCTATGAAAAATAATGAATCGTCTCTTTCTAGGCTTCATAAATTCCTCTACATTTTTAACTGAGCTCTAGCTCTCATTTTCCCAGGTTTCTGTTTTTGTGCTGGATACTGCTGTCTGCTAATTCTATTGCTCCATTTTCACAGAATGCCAGTTTTTTTGTGTGTGGTTTCAATGTATGCGGCTAAAGTCCACACAAATTTCCCAGGTTCCCTTATAATAAAGGATGCTTATATGATACTTTCCTAGTAGGGAAGTGGAACGCAGTAGGTGACGCTGCTGGCACAGCTGTTATTTTCTCAATAAAATACAGATTTGTGAGTACATACCTTTTGACCTTCACCTTTCACCACTGCTTTTCTGGAGAAAAGGACTGATGACCAGTGAGGGGAGTCACATCTTGGAACCATGGGGCTGAGGCCACATTCTAAAGAGAATGAATTAGAGTTAGATGATGCTTCATTCTATAATGACTTCCTTGATCCACCATATGAGAGCTGAACTGCTCAACTCTGGACTTCTTAGACTACTTAAGCAATAAGCCCCTACTGAGTTGATTCATTGAGGACACACTTTGTTACCACTAACTGAAGGCACTGATAACTGATAGACTACTTTTCATTTTGTCTAGGTCAACATTTCAATATTATGGAAAAAGACATTTTGGAGTGAGACATACTTGAATGAAAATTCCAATTCTGCTTCTTATTAGCCGTGTGATCTTAGGCAAGTTATTTTACTGATCTGAGTTAGTTTTCTTATATGTAAAACAGAAATAGCAATACCTTGTTTTTAAAATTATTACAATATTAAAAGAGATTGTATATATCAAGGCATTTAAAAATAGTGTTATCCAATAAATATCCTTTCTGGCATCATGTTCTGAAAAATGATTATTGTTGTCACCCACAAATATCTGTTAATTCTGTACTATATAGAGCTCTCCACTTGAAACATACTCAGGTTAAATTCCTAAAATTCTATCTCACTGCACAATATAAAGCACAGAAACTAAACTACAAATAAATGAGCCCTTGTTTTCTCATAAACAGTTGTAAAAAATAAAATATAGATCTTAAACATTTGTTTTATTAAAGTAGGGCTGCTTGATTTATATTCAGTCCTTAATCTCTGTTTTCCTGAAATTGACGTCAGAAAAATATCCATGGGGAAATAAATGAATGAATATTGGCTACAATAACACACAAAATAATAGATTTTTAAAATGAAATAAAATAATTTCTGTTAGAATAGAGTAAAATTCCCCTCACCGTAGGAGGCAGAAAGTCAGGAAGAGAAGTAAGGAATTTGGACCTCAGTACACTTGGGTTCTAAATTCAGTTTTATCACTTACCAGCTAGCTGTGTGACCTCAGCCAGTTTCTAAGTCAGGAAGCTTCAGTTTCTATGCAATGGAACTATAGTAAATATTTAAAAAGATTATATATGTTACATATATGATATAGTTTTTGGCACAAAACAGATATTTAATTTTTAAAAAGCTGTTATTGTTTTAAGTAAATATAACAGAAGAACAGATATTTATCCTATTATGTCCATGGGTCATTCTGAAGCAACTGTGCTGATGGCCATAAAATCTCATATGACAGCGTGTTACGGAGCCAGTAGCTTTTCCAGAGTCACTTTATTACACTGTGCAAATTTACAATCCAGAAAGCCCAAGCTTGTTTTTGAGGCCATAATCAGCTACTGGTGAATATTACCAAAATACTGCAAATTGTTTCTAAATCCTTGACAATTGAAAAGTAGTTCAACACATGGAAACTCCTTAAAATGGTCTTCCTCTACCACAGATTGACAAGAAATGAGAAAATGACCTTTAGGAATCTTGAACATAATATATTTTTAAATTCTTTTCTATTAAAGGAAAAAAGGAAGGAGGGAAGGAAGGAGGGAAGGAATAACGGAGGGATGGAAGGAAGGAAAGAAGGAGGGAGGGAAGGAAGGAAGGAAAGAAGCAGGCAAGCACTTACAACAGAAGATGTTTGAGGGAAAATTGTCTGCAGTGGAACTTCCCTAAAACATCTTTCTGCCTGTTGGGTGACTGAGAAGGTCTTCTCTGTACTGGGGATTCTGTATTGTACCGATGAGCCCACCTTTGCCAGTTTCTTGAAGGCAAATACCAGAAGGCAATCACCTGTCCATGGGTATAGGTGGAGGGAAATAACATACACAGTTGAGTTTGTACCATCCACTGCTACGAATGGTAAACAACCAAATGAAATGTTTTCTTCACCATTGTCATCAATTACGTATGAGCAAAGATTTTGTAGACTGCCTTAGAGAATCCAAATTATTAATGGCAAATTATGACATCATGCCAACAAAATTAAAACAAAATCATTAATGAATATGCTGACACATTGCCGTTATCCAAAATATGTGTCTATGAAGAATGCTACTGATAATCGTCATTTCTGTGAGAAAACCACCTGTCAGTGTGATGTGATAGAATGCAGTTTTACTAGGCATAGCGCTTTTAATGATCTAATTAGAACTTTGAACAATGTGTTGCAGATAATGCATGCAGAGTGTTTGTTGATGAATCAGACTCCAAGATATTGTATAGTTCCCATACCCACCCACTCTCTTAAAAAAGAAATGGGTGAGGATGAAATAATTTTCTTTTTGACATGCAGTAAAATGGGTGGGATTTGTACGCAATCATTATTTTTCTTAGAGCCCTTTACTTTCCTAAATTGCAATAAAAATTATAGTCATTCTAAAGACTGTTTTATTTTTGAAATTGTTATTTTTCTTAACACTTACAGAAGTTAATTTATTTTATTATTTATTTATTTTTATTGAGACAGGGTCTTGCTCTGTCACCCAGGCTGGAGTGCAGTGGCACAATCTCTGCCTCCAGGTTTAAGGGATTCTCCTGCCTTAGCCTCCCGAGTAGCTGGGATGATGATAGGTGCATGCCACTGTGCCTAGCTAATTTTTGTATTTTTAGTAGCTATGGGGTTTTACCATGTTGTCCAGGCTGTTCTTAAACTCCTGACCTCAGGTGATCCACTTGCCTCGGCATTCCAAAATGTTGGGAACCACCGTGAGTCACCGTGCCGGGCCTCAGAAGTTAATTTAGCCTTTGATAAAATAGAGCATCACTGACAACACCATACTTTGTCTTTATATCTGCAATGGGAATGTGAGCTGAGTACAGTTATAAAGAGAAGAAGATAAACAGCTTCATAGAAGTGCTATTTGAACAAGGTGTTTGAGATGAACTAGAATTTGCTAAACTGAATATGTATAAAGGAAAAATCCAGGCAGAAACAACGACATAGGCAGGGAACTGTGATCAAGAAGGGCAGGTTCAGTGAATGGTGAGAAATTTCTAGTACATAGACTAGAGAGGATAGGCAGAGAAGTGGAGAGACACAGTCAAGTAGGGGAAGAAAGACAGGCCTAGAAAGATAAATTGGAGACATATTATGTTATCATAGCTAATCATAACAGCATCCGTGACAATCTGATTGAATTTCTGTGAAAGAATTATTCACATGTATATGAATAATCTACTGATTGGGAGTGATTAAGGTGGAGGGGAGAGCAGTTGGGGACAAACCCTATGTTTTCGGGAGACTGGCTGGTTTGTGGGGACAATTAGCCCAGAAGGGGAACACTGAGGCAGAAGCAAGGTGAGGAAGACAGATAACAAAATTCATTGCAGATACATTGAGTTGGAAATTTCTGTCAGACGCCACGGGCATGCCTTTTTTAAGGCTCACTACCTGACTCATCCTACTCAGTATCAATCAGGAAAATGTTGTTAGATTCATTTTCCAAGCTCTAAACCTGATGTCTGAAGCCAAGGGAAACCTTATGTCTTAAGTGAGGTGAATAACAATGCCTATAAATACTAGGAATGTGGAATACATGAAGGACAAAAATCATTGAGAGTTTTAAGACTGATGACACAGAACATAATAAGAAATATGGCTCTTGTCTCCCTCTGGCCCCAGGACTGGTACAAAAGATGACTGGGTAGGAAGCAGGCTCATGGCTCCTCAGCCATGCCTTTTCTCACTCCGTCAATCCTCCAGACTCCCTGGCGCATAGGGGGGTAAGTCAAAGACTGGCTTTAGAACCAGCAAAGGAGCTTCTACAAGTTATGGTTGCCTGAATCTGGACTTACTAAATGAGATACTTGGGTATCAGGATCAGGAGTATGCTTTAATATCTCTATAGGTAACAAAAATAACAAGATTTATAATAACTAACACTTAGTGAACACTTATGACAGTCCCTTTCTAAGTGCTATACATAGATTAACACAGTTAATCCGCCTTACAACTTTGGAATCCTGAAAGAGTCGTTCGAAAGATTTAGCCACCCGTGAGGTAGTTTGCTCTAGCTCGCTTATATCCACTTATCTTTGCCATAGAAGGTAAGTGACCTTGTGAACATTGTGCATGTTTCTCATATGCTAAGAATATACAATTGCTTAGTCATAACGCAATTATTGTGGAAAGTAACCACATAGTGAGAATAATAACATATTATAGATTTATAAGTGCTGACACCCAGTGTATTTTTACTAACATGTTCAGCAAGAAACATTTGTTCAAATGCCTGCTATTTATTGGACAGCATGCTAAGTGCTTAGGATAAAGAAGTAAAGTAATATATGGTCTCCCTGACCTGGAGGAATTAACAGAAAAAAAAAATAAACACCAACCTTTCATTTCATTTGTCACCAACATTTATTCTACTCTACAAATCTGTATCCCCAAAGGGTCCCATTTCTCTCATGTGACAATCCCATAGGGTTTAAGGTCCTTTAAGTCCTACACGAATTCCTTGATCTATATCTATATATAATCTTTACATCACCCACATCACCGCAATGATGGCTCCTTCCTGTCCCCTGCTCCCAATCTCAAGCCCCAAGACATCTATAGAGGCGCATTCGAAATTACATCAAGTATAATAGAATCAGATTGGGAAAGCTAGAACAATTAGAGTTCTAAAAGACAAATATTGATGGCAATCAAAGCCGTAATCAGGCCAAGCAGCTAAATCAGTGAACGTAATAAACAAGCAGCAGCAGGATTATATAAAGCAAAATTGGAAATGAAGATCTAGTGAGGCACAGTGGACCAGACACCCAAATAAAGGGGAGAGGTTCCTTAATCACAGAATGGAACTCCAGGTCAAGGACTGATGGGCAGGGAAGAATGAAAAGGTGTTGATGTTTTCTTTATTATGGCTTAATGTAAATACAATTCAGCTTTGATAACATATAAAAATTGGGGGAAAGGATAGAGTGCCAAATTAGAAAGTGAGGATTTAAAAAGTATTTTACAAAACTGCATATTTCAAATAAGAGTGACCAAATAGCAAAAAGCCAGAGTTGTCTCAGAGTGAAAGGCCACTAAAAATTTTCCGTTTTTTTTTTTTTTTTTTTTTTTTTTTTGCTATTTGCCCTTAATTAACTCTTGAGAAGGGCAAATTGTTTCCAAAGTATCATATAACAAGTAATAAGACTCTTCCTATTGCAAAAATGTGGTTAGAATCCAATAGGAAGCTACCTTAGGAAAATAGATTTCATCTCCATATAAAGATAATAATACAGTAGTTACATTTATTTATTCAGAAATGTTAACTGAGCACCGACTGTAAGGCCAGGTTCTGCTCTAGGTGTTGAGGATATAGCAGTTAATATAGCAGGCCAAAATGTCTGCTCTCGTAGAGTTTTCATTCTAGTGGGGTGAGACAGACAACAAACATGAGTAATTTATCGCGTGATTTGAGGGGTGAATAAGTGAGATGGAAGAGCAGGCTAGGAGGGTGGGGAGTGCTGGGGGCAAGGAGTGATTAAAACTACGTAGAAGAGTCACAGGAGACGGTAAGAAAGCTAACCATTCTGATACCTGAAAAGAGCTTTCCCAGGGGGCGCAATGGTCAATGCAAAGGATGGGGGCAAGTATGTAAGGTTCATAAGAGGACTGGTGTGGCTGCAGAAGAGAGGGAGGGAGTGGGTGGCGGGAGAGAACAGAGGAAGGGGAGAAGAGAGGGAGGAGAGGAGAGGGCAGGTCACAGTGCTGTGTGTTTCCAAGGGATTTGGAATGAAATGAAGAGACATTGGGGAGTTTCAAACATAGGAATAAGGTGATTGGACTTCCCTTTTCACATGATGGCTGGAAAACTAGACCATGGAAGACAAAAGTGGCAGTAGGAGTGTCAGATGAGAGTCACTGAGTGTTTACTAAGCCCCTGTTCCAACGCTGTAGATTGTGCATAAGATTCAATCATAAGACTTTGAGGAATGCAACTACATTTTACAGATGAGGAATGGAGGCTCAGAGAAACAATATTTCCAGATCCCACTGCTGATAAGGTCTGTTGAACTCTTAAAATCAGGCTTTTAGGTGTTTTCTAAAACATTATGAATTTATAAATACATATATTCTACAAATATGCACCTGAATCTATGAGGATACAAGCAGTGAGCAAGGGAGACATGGTCCACATTCTTATGCAGAGCCTACTGGAGGAGGTGGACATTTAGAAATCTATCAAATTAATGAACATATAAGAATAAATTATGACTAATACTCTAGAGGAAAATACGAGGTATGTTATAAAAATGCATAAAAGAATTTAAATGAAGAAGTTATGAGAGGCAAGGCCTTGCAACAGAAGTGACAATTAAGCTGAAACCTGATGAAGACAAAGTTATTCAAGGAAAGAAATGAGGAAAGATTATTTCAGGCACATGCGTTAAGGCAGTAAAGAGATTAAACTTTCCAGGAAGTTTAAACTGAGGAAATGCCAGTGATATTCAGAGGAGGAGGGTGGTGAGACATGTGGTAGGAATGGTAGGTAGATGTCAGGTCATGCAAGGTGTCGTTGGCCAGAATTGGAGTCTGAATTTTACTCTAAACGCAGAGCAGCTATGCGTGTGTTTTAAACAGCAGTGACATAATTTGATTTGAGTTTTTCAGGATTCGTTTGGATTTGTTACAAGAGAGGTTGTTTGCTCCCTTAAGATATTCCTTTCCTAGGGCCATTTTTGGGGGGTTGGCAGGCCCCAAAGCTAAAACAACAAAATTAAGATTTTTGATTCTGAAGAAGAACCAGAGATATTTCTAGGAACGGTAAAAGTAAGTGTAGCTCAACAGTAGAGAAAATCTTCTCATTGATGTTCCCTGCCCTCTCCGCTTCCCACCACCAGCTTATTTAGATAGATGATCACCCCATAGAAGCAAATGAATATCACCCCAAAGTAGGAAATGAGGAGCAAACATGGGAGAGTCAGGATTGGAAGGACAGGGGTTAAAGGGAAGAGACGACTTGCATAATTGGATTGTTTTGTAATGAATGGGAAAGAGATGCTGCCAGAACAGCAGTCATAAAAAGCAGAGACCAAAGAACCCACGCCCACTGAGGAACCGTGGAGGAGGATGAGTTGAAAGAGCAGAGGAGCCATTCTCCATGGATTGGATGACTGTAAAAGACAATTATTTAAATGAAATTGAAGGCGTCTTGGGTAATAGCAACTACAACAGAAACACTTATTGGCGTTACAGTATTGATCATGACTTTGCTAAATTTAGCCAATGTCTAAAGTAACTGCCCGTATTAACTCATTAATACTCACGGGAACACTGTGGGGTAGGGACTATTAGAGTCCCTTTAAAGAGGAGTTAATGGAGGTACAATGACATTAGGAAACTTGCCCACGGTCACTAAGTCGGAAAGTGGTGTTTATGTATACATCATGCTTTCTATTCCCTTTGCAGCATTCATTATAGTTTTTCCTGCTCATTTTAGTTTCAGGATTCATATCCATTAACTTTTTTTTTTTTTAAGTCATGCAGCTTCATTAGCAAGAAAACCTGGATAAGAGTATAGATAAATATAATGTACAATTGCAGAAATCTGTGTCTTTCACAACCCTCTCTGGTGTTCCACTCCAGTCCAATCAGTTGCAGGGACATGGACAGCTCCTCAGGGATAATGATGAATTACTAATGTAATTGTGTATTTCAAAGACCAGTAATAGTTCTAGTACCAGGCAGATGATACAACTCTTACATATGATTGTTTTAGTTTTGACTGATGTTTAATCCTATTTTTATAGTTTTCAAGAAATGGATTTTAGTTTTTGTTTTTCCAAGAAACAGTGCTACTTAAGATCAACTGATGAAACTGGAAAATATCTGCCATGAAGGCAGTCATTTCTATTAGGGAATGTAGAACATGAATCTGAAATGAAGATCAAGATCTTCTTGTCCTTATTAAAGGATAATTTTCTGCCTTGGTTGAATGCTTCACTGAGTCATTATGAAATTTAGCCACTTAATAATACGGAAATATTTAGAATGTTCAAAAAGGAAACATTACAGGAGGCATCAGCACCTAGAAAAATGTCTATCTTTTATTTCAACAATTACAATTTTTGTGGAGATTTATAATATATTTGAACCCAGAGCCAACTGAATTCCTTGTAGTGATTTCTAATATATTTGAACCCACAGCTTATATATTGATTAGAGGTCCATAGTGAATACCATAATACTTGGTTAAGATTCCTGCATTCTGACCCAAGTATCACTGTATTCACTATGGATCTCTAATCAATATAATTTTATCAACAAACAGTCTCTATTATGGGCAAAACAAGTGCTTGGTACAAGGAAAATAGAGGCAACAGATCTTTAAGGATGGGAGGGGGTAAGCAGAACAAAACATACCTGTAATTCAAAACAAACGAAGTAATGTTTACAAAATATGTTGAAAGATCGATCTGTGGGGTTGCAAAGAAGGTAAGGTTAATAAGCATAAAGATTCCCTGAAGAAGGTGCTATTGAGTAGAATCTTGAATAATAATCTGGATTTTAAGTGTACAATATCTGGCAAACATTAAGTCCCCAAAAAATACTGGCTATATGAGTGAAGTTAAAAATATAGTGGGGAATAAAAGAAAAAAGAGGGTTTCGGGGTTCAGGAAGTGACAAATGGGGATAGTATTTCAGACTGAGATAGATTCTTCCCTGCTCACCTGCTCCTTCTAGCAAGAACTTACCCCTATAGCGAGACTGTCAAAAAAGCTTAGTTGAAATCACTCTTTGACTGTCAGATAGTGAAGAAACATTCGGCTATTGTATGACGCATTGAAGAAATGTGGTGTTCAGAAGAATTTGCAAACATAATTTAGAAGATACGATTATTTTCCTTCTCTGTCTTAGGGGATGGTTTTATGATCCATTCAGCTGAACAAGTGGGATTCCTAGAAATGGTCCCAGGCATTTCCATCTTTTCCAGGCTTCCATGAGCTCTGTTGATGCTATGTCCTAATGCTGCTAAATAATCCACTTTTTTTTTCTTTTTTTTTACATCTTTACCACCTCTGATGAAGTCTTTTCTCACTCTGGCTTTTAAAAACTCCTTCTTCCACATCCACCCATGCTCTTTCAATTATGTTTTCTACATTGCAACCAAAGTGATCTTTTAAAAGAGCTGATCTTTTTTTATGCTGAAACTTGCAAGAAGCTCCTTCTTAACATGGTAAAAAAATCCTCCAGTATTTATTCCCTGCCTATAAATCTGGTCTTACTTCACACCATTTTCCTATATCATTATGCAATTTCTTTCACAGGACTAATCACCGTTTACATTTCTATATTCTTGTGCAATTAATTTCTCTCTTTCTTACTGGGGGAATCCAAATACATACTCTGTGAACTCTAACTCTGTGTGCCAGTGATGTGATTCTCAGAAGTTATTTAAACATTATCCCTAGGTTTATCATCTGAAAGAAGGACAAGGAGAAGAAAAAAAGAAGTTCTCTGGGTGGTGACAGGTTACGTGGAATAATACCAGCAAGAATTCTGAAAACAGTGCTTGACACATGGTACATGCTCAATAGATGAGAAAACTACTAGTTATGGAATGCAAATTCTATCAATACATGTATCAAAATTTGTTTGATACATCAGTGCTTTGCATAAGGCCTAATACAATTGTTTAATTCCTCAGCAACTCTTTGTCAATTAAATAAATAATAAAGAATACAAACGTAAGAGTGAACATTTGATTACACCATGTAATACTCATGAAATTAAAGGTACAGTGTAGATAACTGAAATATCGAAAAGGAAGTCCAGCTAACTTCTGTTCTGCAGCCTTACAAGGTGATGATCTAAGTGTAAATCCTTAACCTGCAGGCCAAGAAACACACATTTTGGCAGTATTCTTAATAAGCTGATGGTTTTCCATAATTAGAGTCACAAGAGATGGTTATTAAAATCGTAATAAGTGTTTTTCTTTAAAATGAGATATTTATTTTTGATTTGACTTTTTGAAACAGAGTCTCCGTCTGTCATCCAGGCTGGAGTGCAGTAGTGCGATCTCGGCTCTCTGCAACCTCTGCCTCCTGGGTTCAAGCAATTCTCCTGCCTCAGCCTCCCGAGTAGCTGGGACTACAGGTGCCTGCCATTACGCCCAGTTAATGCTGGGCGGGCTGGTCTCAAACACCTGACTTCAGATGATCCACCCACTTTGCCCTCCCAAAGTGCTGAAATTATAGGTGTGAGCCACTGTGCTTGGCTGAGATATTTATACAATGTAAAAACCAATTTATATTTTGGTTAGTACATCCTTTCCTTTTTAGGAAAGTATATGCAAAAACCAAATTATAAGAAATGTATTCATTGAGCATGGAATAAGAGCAAAGGGAGCAGTTGGATGACCTTTATAATTAATGGCATCAGGCTTATGAAATTGTGACCCAGCTATCTTTTCATTAGTGATACGGCAACGAACGGACAGATAATCTCTTCCTGGATTGTTCTGACTCAGTCTTCCTCTTGGTGATCGTACATGTTTTGCTAGACAATCTCTAGGCCACTTGTTTGTATTCATGTTTTCTTTTTTTTCCCAACTATTATTTAGATTCTACTTGCTATGGCTAGATTTCAGTCGTAAGGAAACAACTTAGTCATTTTTGTAAGAGACTTAGAAATTTCCCAGATCTCTCATAATTCTACTGATTTGTTTTAGTTTGGCTGTGTTGTTATTTTGTCTTTTAATTTATTTTGACCAAGAGTTAATTTCATCCTTTATGTTAAGGTTTTACTACTCTCACCTGTGCATTCTGGAGTCATTTACTGATGCCTACAATATGCCAAATATTACCCTAACGCTCAAAAAACCTGATATTTAAAAAATACCTTCTCATTTCAATTTTGAACTAATTTTTACATAGGAAGGATTACTTAGTTGTTGGTGTCATTGTCGTTTTTAATTTTTACTAATTACGATAATCAAAGAAACCCTTAAAAATTCGATTTTGGGAGATTTGTAGAATTACTGAGCAACACAAGAAACAACAAAGAGACTTGGTGGCAGCATTTCGGAAATACCTAAACTGGAGATTTACTTGCACAGGACCTCAGAGAAAAGCATGGATGCTACTTTAATTTATGGGAAGTCATAGAATTGAAATTTTTTAAAAAGTGAAATGAATGTTGCCTCTTTATGAATAAACCTTCACAAGTTAATTTAAATATTTTAATTTTTCTTACCATTAGATAATAGGAAAAAATGTCATTTCATATTTTTAATGAGTATTTATTTGAGAGGTGGCTTTAAAACTAGTGTTAGGTATCATAAAATTTCCATCTATTTGGACTAAACAAGGAGAAGAAGCTGGTTTGAATTTAATAAGAAGTCTGAAATAATTTTTATTATTTTCAAATGTAGTGGTAGGTAAATCAGGCTGACTCCATGCCCTATTAGTGAGATTTGCAAAGGATTTGTAGTTAACATATTGGTTGCTTTAAAATGCTATTAATATCTAAACACAAGCTCGAAAGACATGTTAAAAACAGTTATGGAAACAAATAGAATTCCTACTATTGATTTTTCAAACCTATTTTTCAATATCACACAAAATTATATTTTGTCAAAGAACCATTTCAAATTGTCATAAGTTTCAGATTTGTAAGGCATAACTAAAAGCTTTACACGGATTTTGTAGGTGGAAAGTTTAAGTAGTTTTTTTTTTTAAATAGTAGCTTTCTGTGTTTAATGATCTTTCGGATTTTTAATGCCTGCACATTCCTAATTACAATTACAATTACGGGCTCAGTTAAAATTGAATGCATGATTATGTGGGAGTATTTCAGGTAATAAGTTAGATATTTTAACTCAGTAATTGCCAGTGGTTAATTTATTTTTTACAGATTGTTTTTTGTTTGAGTTTGAAAAGTTAGCTTATTATTTCCTTGGATTGTAATTGCCTCTAAATTATGCACAAGGCTTTAAGTTCTGAATTAATTATAACCTAGTGCACTCTTTTAAATCAAACTTAGAAATTTCAAGGTACACACATCATAAGAATCTATTAAGTCCTTTAACATGTGCCTGGATAAAGCACTGCCATGCATGATTGATGACGGTAGGTTTTTGAAGTTCTTTCAGTTCTGTGGTGCCAATCATTAAAGGCATTAGAAATTCATCTCTGTTGAAGAATTTATGGAGATTCAAAAAATTAAAATTATGCTGTTGAGTCTCCAGTCAATACCTTTTAGTCCAGCTTCTTTGAAAAACAATAAGCTTCTGGTATGAATTATATTTTATAAATGTAGGTATAGAAAGCATCAGGAGAAAACCATTTTTTAAACCTGCATTCATTATAAATCTAAAACCCAGAGCCAAAACGCCTTCATAAAAAACAGAGTGAGAAATCTTAGGGCAAAGTTGGGACACGTTATGATGATGTTACAATTGATATCTAAAATAAGTAGGTGACTATAACGAAATGTTCTTTATTTATCTGTTCATTCATTTAAAAAATGGAATAGAGTTCTTACTTCATAGAGTAAGTGGAGAATATTCATTCACTTTTCATTCCTTCTGATTCTATGTAGAAATAAAAGCTGGGATTTTTAAAGTATAAATCCTAAATAACAACGTGAACTATGAGACAAAATTGGGGCATGAGAAGGGAGAGAGAGAAATTCATTTCTGGAAGATTGAAATCAGTTCGAAATATATTGACATGTTTCAAGGCAAAAGAAATCAAACCAAACTATATTTCCCCACATGCACAATGCAATTTCAGGGGAGGCAAGGGCTTACCTTTGAGGGTAAAGGCAAGAGAGACTAAAAGACGAAAAACATGAGGCTAATTGATAGTGTCTTTTGGACAGTTGCTCCCCTGAACATCTACTTTTAACTATTCTGTAAATGAAAAAAGATACAAACTGGCATTATGCTTACCAGTAGCAGCATTGTGGATAATGTTGGTAAATTTAAAATGTCATACATTAGGAAAAACACTTTTAAACACAATTTTTGAGACAAGTATTGATCAAGGGTGAAAGTGAAATAGATATTTTTAGACTTGTAAGAATTTGTAAAGTTTACTTTTCCTTTACTCTTTCTGAGAAAGTTATTTGAGGAGGGTACATCAGTAAAATAGAAGATAAAACTGAGAAAGAAATGTTATGAAATAAAGGTACTAGCCTTGGAATGAAATAGTAGTGATGTTAAAATAAGAGCTTAAAAGCCAATCTCACGACCGGACTTAACTGCTTAAAGGGTAAGGGTTGGGGCAGAAATTTGTATTCAGAAAAATAACCTTTCCAGTGAAAGTCAATGACGAAAATAAAGCCCTCGTTAGACACATTTTGATGAATCACAGGACGCAAAAGACGAAAAAGTTCAACACACTTGTCCTTAACAGAAAAACAATCCCTTCATAAAGTCTTATTTCTACAAGCCCATCTCTGGATATGTACGTCTAGTTACATAGTTTTAACTAGTCATATTCCCTCTCATGTTCTGGGTTCCTGCAATGCTAATGCTAATTGCATTTGTTTACGCCACCTTCTCCGTCTAAATGCTTTTCTTTCATCAGTGCTTCCTAGCTATGTCTGTGGACTATGCTATAGCAAATGCCCAGTTACCATTTAATAGAAATCCCAGTTGTTAGCCTGAGTTACCCATTCCTCATACTCAGGCTGAGAATGACATCCATTTTCTGTCTCTCCATCATTCCACCTTCTGTAGTAGTGTCCAGCACACAAGATATTATAAACCTCTATATATTAGTTCCTGGGGGTTAATAGATCCTGGGGGGCAGGATTGTGTCATGTTTAGCAGTGAGGTCCCAGTGCCCAGAGGAGTGAAGACATATAGTCACTGAACAACAGAAGCTTATCAAATTTGAGTAAGCCATTTAACACAAAACAGTCAGAAGTAAATTCATTTTTTTTTTCCTGAACACTTGTCTGAACCACCCAGGACATGCTCCAGACTCTATGACATTGGGTCCTCGCTAGCTAGTTCTCTTTGGTAATGACAAATGCTTATTTCTCTACCTATCTTTCCCTCGAAGGGAGACTGAAGCACATTCTCTTAAGTTACTTAACTATTTTATTACAACTAAATCTTTGTGTAGGAACACGGTCACTTGCCAATACACGATTTCTCAACAGGGGAAAAATGAGAGAATATATCTCTTTGTCTTTACACTACAAAACTGTGGGGTTTATTTTCTTTTCTGTCATGTCCTAACAACCTCTATTGACAAATATTTAAAACAATAGCAATATATAAGAGAATGTAACCTTCTAAGAGTAAAAGCAGAAAAAGTGCAAAAAATTTCACAATGTATTTAAAAGTTATTAATATTTGGTGACGTGTATCTAATGTTTATGATGAAAACAGCTACAACAGCACCCTTGTAATTTCCTGGCTCTGAGTCTCAGTTACTGAGCCTGACTGGTTATAGTTTCTTCTCTATTCCCATCCACGGTGTGAGGTCCTGATAAGTAAGCTGTGCAATTCTCTTCGTCCCAGTGAATAAGCTTTTTGTTAGACACTCACCCACAAAAACATATGAGCACGATAATGATTAGTCGTATTGGATCATTGTGGTTCATTAAGTCTTAGCGAGTCATTAACAGAGGAAATCCGCCCCTTAAAAGAATTCATATTATTTGGTCAAGCATTCTGGAGAAGCACACAGAATTAAAGCTATTAAATAAATAGCTGTTCTGGCTGATGGAAAAGGTTTCCCAAAACAGGACCAAGAGGGATTTTATTATCTTCACCTTTAGCTTTGCTATCCACAGTAGCTTTGACCTTTGCCTGATCTTACCCAATAATAAAAATTCCTGAAAATGATACCGATCTTGACAGTTTACAGATTGCTCTAATACACACTTTCTCAGGTTATTCACTCAACACCTCTTGGATGAAGGTAGTTTTCATCATTCCCCTTTGTACAGGCACAAGCTAAGGTCTCCAGAAGACAGCTTGACCCACTTGACTCTAAAGCTTTAGTGCTGAGGTGCAAACTAAGATTCCAGAAAGAGGGCACTTTTCCATGAATCACCACCGAAGCCAAGCAACTCATGCTGCGGCAGTGGTGGTCAAACTCCAAAGGATTGTTTAATATACTGTAGTATAATATACTAGAAAATATTGGTGAGAGGGTGAAATCATGAACTCTAAAATTTCTTGCTCCTGTTTATGTATTGAAAATTTCACCCTGTCATTGGCATGACAGTTGAAGACAAGCGACATGCATCTATGAAACTCTACCACAAGAAGGAGAGCCATATGACACTAAGGGCTTAATTTACTCCTTTCTTTTTTGAAATGGAGTCTTGTTCTGTCTCCCAGGCTGAAGTGCAGTGGTGCGATCTTGGCTCACTGCAAACTCTGCCTCCTGGAGTCAAGTGATTCTCCTACCTCATCCTCTCTCCTCATCCTCCCGAGTAGCTGCAATTACAGGCATGCACCATCACATCCAGCTAATTTTTGTATTGTCAGTAGAGATGGGATTTCCCCGTGTTGGCCAGGCTGGTCTTGAGCTCCTGACCTCAGGTGATCCGCCCATCTCAGCCTCCCAAAGTGCTGGGATTACAGGTGTGAGTCACCACTCCCAGTCATTCATTTACTCTTAATGGGACCTCTGTGACCAGGGTGCAAGACTTATATTTACTTTAGGCCATAATAGAAAAAGTAGATTTACTTAGAGTTTCTAGTGTTACCTTAAAAAAATGTATTTCTACCAAGGGCGATATTCTCTGTGTACTAGTTCTATCTCACATTTATTTTATTGGCAATTGCATGCAACTTCTGATGGAAACATTTATTTCTAGGATTAGTTTGACCAAATTATAAATGCTTCCAATAAAACAGCTTGTGTTAATAGATAAATCTCCCTTTCACTTCAAAACCTACTGCTGCATGATTTTTAAAGAGCATTTATCAGAAACCCCTAGACAATCCTCCAACTTCAATTGAACCAATTAATTTTATGCAATGAAAAATCTGAAGGAAGTCTCTTAACTGCCTCTCTGACACTTTAAATCCTGTGATATTTCATTTTTAGCAATAAGTGATTGAGAGCAACAGACACAGCTTTTTAAAAAAATGGTATGTGGGACTCCAACCTACATTTTTTTTTATTTGTTAGCAGTATTCTTCTGCCTAACACCCACTCACACTTTGAAGTCTTACCTCATTGTGTCATAACAATGATGTGTCATTCTTCATTTGGAAAATCTGAAAAAGAAATCAGGTTATCTGAAGAAAGGAATTAAAAATATCCATTACATAGTAGATTCTTTCGAGATTTTTATGAACACAGCTTAGCCACAAGTATCTTATTTGATTGGGTGAGTGGACTTTAAAATCTAAAAATAAAATGTAAAATATTTTTACATTGTGATGTTGACCCACAAAGTACATAAAACCATCTTTTCAAGAAATATGTATTTTTAAGATTATAAAAATGTACTTCTCTGACTACCATGAAACATTACGTTTCTGGTTCTGATGGGTGTCAGATAATATAAAGGGTACCTGTCTCTCTCAGATCTTTGCCTCATGAGGATGGAGTGCTTATTATTATTATGTGCTGTTACTGAGCAACTTTTCTATTTTGGTTTCAGCTCTTCAGGACTTATTTTATAAAAGCAGTGGAACATTTAAAATCAAAGTTTCAGGGGCAGAAGGAGGCTATCGTAATATTTAGCCATGAGAAAGCTTATAATACTCACCTACAATCATCTGTATGTATATCCGTACGTACTTCCTTTCTTCTATTAAGACAGAAAAAGTGTCTGTTCACCAACGCTAGACTAGTTCCTCCACTGTGGGTCTGAACCACATTTCTTTCTACTAAAATTAACCCTATCACATTCTCTCACCGACTTTTCATCATTCTTACCAATATTTTCCCCAACTGCCTTTAACCAATTCTAATTTGTCAATTAAAGCCAAAAAGGGCAACTAATTCCTTTTCCCATTCTAGTTCACTTAACTTTCTCCTTTATTTTGCAGTTAAGTTTGTGGAAGTGTACATTATATAATACTCTTTCCAATGCTTCATATACCATTTACTGCTTTACAATTTTGTCTTTTGTGTTCTGTGGTTTCTTCAAAATGTATCTAGCTAGGACCTTATTTTTATATATTCTGTTTGTATGATGTATCATAGAGCTTGTATTTTTCTCATACATGGATATAAGTTATTTAATCAGTTCTGGAATATTCTCAGCCAAAATCTAGTTGAATATTATCTTGCATCCATCTCTTTATTCTCTCTTCCCATAATTTCTATTAGATACATTTTGGACTTTTCATTCTGTTCTCCATCGCTCTAAGACACTCTGGGTGATTTCCTTAGATCCTCAAATCTGCCTTAGGGTCTGTGCTCAGATTTACCTTCACAGAAAAGCTCCCCTTAAAATCATATCTAAATAGCACCTGCTCCTTCAGCATGCTTTATAGTGTCTTCCTAATTTACTTTTTCTTAGGATTTTTCACTATTATTGTTTTATTAAATACTAAGTTTGCAATTGTCTTTCTTCCTCATTCAGAATAAGCTCTGTGTGAATAGACACTGTAATTTCTAAAAGTTAATTTTTTTTTTACAAATCTGCTTGCCTTTTAATCATTTTATCATGTTGATTTATGGTTAGATTTAATTTTAATTCTCTATCTTTAAACAAAAATTTAATAGTTTGAAGTTGTCAAGTTTTGATATCAGACTAATATTAACTTCATAAAATGAATTTCAAAATATTTCTTCCTCTTCTGTACTCTGAAAAAGTTGGTAGGCTTTGGAATAAATGTTTGGTAAGATTTACCAATGAAGCCATCTGGGCCCAGCAGTTTGTTTACTGGAAGGGTTTAACTCTGAATTCAAGGTCTTTAAGAGATATAGAACGATACAGTTTATCAATTTCTTCTTGAGAATGTTTTGGTGATTTGTGTCTTTTGAGGAATTTGCTAGTTTATCTTGGTTATTAGATTTACTGGTTGTGATGGTTAATATTGTCAACTTGATTGAAGGATGGGAAGTACTGTTCCTGGGTGTGTCTGTGAGGGTGTTGCCAAAAGGAGTTTAACATTTGAGCCAGTGAACTGGGAGAGGCAGACCCACCCTCAATCTAGGTGGCCACTGTCTAATCAGCTGCCAGCACAACTAGAAAAAAAAGCCGGCAGAGGAGCGTGGAAGGACTAGACTGGCTTAGTCTCCAGCCCACATCTTTCCCCTGTGCTGATGCTTCCTGCCCTGAAACATCACACTCCAAGTTTACTCTCGCACCTTGGACCACCAACTGAGAGCTGCACTGTCGCCTTCCCTACTTTTGAGGTTTTGGGATTCAGCTTGCAGACAGCCTATTGTGGGACTTCACTTAGCGATGATGTCAGTCAATACTCCTTAATAAACTCCCCTTTATATACATCTATCCTCTTATTTCCGTCCCTCTAGAGAACCCTGACTAATACACTGGTACAAGGTTATTCATTGTATTCTGTTATTATCCTTTAAGTTTTTGTAAAATATGTAGTGATGTCCCCTCTTTATTTCCTATACTGATTTTATTTTTCTTCTCTCATTCTTTTTCCCACTTTTTTGATAAGTTTCGCTAAATATTTTTAAGTGTTATTGATCTTTTCAAGAAATCAGTGTGGCTTTATTGATTTATTGATAGTTTTTATGTTCTCCATTCTATTTCTGCTCTGGTTTGTATAATTTGAAAAAATTGTAAAATTATTTTCTTCTGTTTGTGTTGAATTTAATTTGCCCTGCTTTGAAGAGTTTGATTCAAAATCTCTGTTATTTTCTAATGTTCGCATTTAATAATATAACTTTTCTTTAAGCATTGCTTTAGATGATTTTAACACATTTTTGTTAAGTTAGGTTTTAATTTTTATTTAAATTAAAATATTTTCTAATTTTCTTTGTGATTTTCTCTTCGACTTGTGTAAAATTATGTTGTTTCAATATTTGAACATTGTCCATGTATCTTTCTATTACTGATTGTTAGGTTAAAGCTGATGTGGCCTGAGAATATATTGTGTATGAATTCAATTCATTTAAATTTGTTGAAGTTTATTTTATGATACAAAAGATGGCCTATCTTTCTGAAAATTGGATGTGAACTCAAAAAATTATGTACACTACTTTTGCATGGAAATATTCTATAAATTAGATCAAATTAGTTTATAGCATTGTTCAGGTGTTTTATAACCCTACTGATTCTTTAAAAATCAACTTGTTCTATTGATTTTTGAGACAGAATGATTGAAGTCTCCAAGTATGATTGATTTGTCTGTTTCTCCTTCAGTTCTACTGGTTTCGTTTTAGGAATTTATATTCCCTGTTTCTGGGTATATCTTTATGTAAGATTGTCATGCCTTCTTGTTGGATTATTGATTAATTCTTTATTAATATGTATGTCCCTCTTTGTCTCTTGTAATTTTTCTGGATTTGAAGTCTACTTTTTCTGGTATTAACATTGTTACTTTAGTATTATTTTGATTGATATTTTTATGAAATTACTTTTAGACTTTCACTTTTAACCTATATATGCATTTATATTAAAGATAACTTCTGTAGGGCATATAGTTGGGTATACCTTTGTGTTTAATCTAATGACAACGGCTTTTTAATTGTTAACTTTGGAATGTTTTATTTGACATAATTATGTATGCAGTTGAATTCAAATCTACCATTTTGATAACTATTTTCTGCTGGTCTCATCCATTCTTCGTTTTTCCTTTCTTTGCCTTCTTTCAGATTATTTTAATTCCATCTTACCTTCATTTATAAGAAGGTTTAATTACACGTATTTTTTAAAATTGCTCTAGGGTTTATATTATAAATTTTATCTTATTTTCTACATTGAAATAATATCACATTATTTAACATAAGAACTTTACCATAAGCTAATTATATTTCTTCTCTTTGATTCTATGAATTATTGTTGGCATATTTACTTTTACACATGGTACAATATATTGTTTTCCTTTTTGCTTTAAGCAATCAACTATCCTCTAAAGTGAATTTTGAAAGAAAGTATCTTACATTTGTGTTCATTTTTACTGTTTGTGACAATCCTCTTTACTTTGTGTAAATCTAGTTTTTTGTTTAGTACCAAAGTTTCTGCCTGAAGAACTTCCTTTAACGTTTCTTCTAGCACAAGTTTGCTGGCAAAGATTTCTCTCTATGTTTGTTGGTAGGGAAGAAAAATCCTTGTTATGTCTTCATTTTGAAAGGTAGTTTTATTAGGTATACAGTTCTGGGTTGACAATGTTTTCTTAAATAATTTTAAAGATGTCACTCTTCCGTCTGTCTTCTGATTTATTGCATTCTTATCTTTGTTTCTTTGCATGTAATGTTTCTCTTTCCTCTGTTTGCCTTCAAGATTTTTTTCTTTGGTTGTAAGCAGTTATGACAATGATATTATATCTAGATGTTTGTGTCCTCTCAGCTTCTTAGATCTATGGTTTGCTTTGTTCATTTAATTTGAACAATTCTCAACCTTTGCCTCTTTAAATATGTCTTCTGCTTCATTCTGTCTCTATACTATTGGAACCCCAATCACATGTACCTTAGGCCAACTGGTACTATCCCACAGCTTTTGGGTGATCCCTTCTCTTTTTCCTTTCTTTTCTATGTTTCATTTTGGGCAATTTTTATTTACCTATGTTCTAATTAACTGATCATTTTTTCGGTAGTATATGGTTTGCTGATAAGCTCAGTAAAGGAAACCTTCATCTTTGATAACATTTTCTTTTTACTAGCATGTGTACTTCAGTCAAAAAAAGTGAAGTGTAATAACAAAAAAAAAAAAAAAGAAAAAAAATACCAGGTCTCACTCTGTGATGTAGTGTGGATTTGTGTCACTGCCCAAATCTCATGTCAAATTGTAATCCCCAGTTTTGGAGAGGGGCCTGCTGGAAGGTGATTGGATCATGTGGGCTGATTCCCCCTTGCTGTTCTCATGATAGTGAGTGAGTTCTCATGAGATCTTGTTGTTTAAAAGTGTAAAGCACCAGGCCGGGCACGGTGGCTCAAGCCTGTAATCCCAGCACTTTGGGAGGCCGAGG
>NW_022437041.1:606194-626534 GCF_009761245.1 Sapajus apella | reverse complement strand
CTCAAAAAAAAAAAAAAAAAAGTGTAAAGCACCTCCCCTTTCACTCTCTTACTCCTGCTTTGGCCACGTAAGATGTGCCTCCTGACCAGGTGTGGTGGCTCACGCCTGTAACCCCAGCACTTTGGGAGGCCGAGGCAGGTAGATCACCTGAGGTCAGGAGTTTGAGACCAGCCTGGCCAAGTGGCAAAACCCCGTCTCTACTGAAAATACAAAAATTATCCGGGTGTGGTGGTGGGCACCTGTAATCCCAGCTCTTTTGGAGGCTGAGGTAGGAGAATCACCTGAAGCTGGAAGGCGTAGGTTACAGTGAGCAGTGCAGTCGGAGGTTGCACTGCACTAGCCTGGGCAAAAGAACAAAACTCCATCTCAAAATAATAATAGTAATAATCATGATAATGATAATGATATTCCTTCCCCTTCTGCCATGATTATAAGTTTCCTGAGGCCTCCCCAGAAAACTTATAATGGGGAGAAACTTTTAACTGTGCCTGGCTAATTATTTTAGTTTTTTTGTAGAGACAGGGTCTCACTCTCTTGGCTAGGCTGGTCTCAAAGTTCTGGTTTGAAGTGATCCTCCCACTTTGGCCTCTAAAAATGCTGGAATTATAGGCATAAGCCGCCACCACCTGGCCCATACTTGATTTTTTAAAAGTAGTTTCTCTCTGTTGTAATTACTATCTGTTTCTGTATATAATCGGGCTTTCCTACTAGATACCTTAACATATTAATAATAGCTATTTTATTTATCTGATTGCTGTAAATCTGGGTCATTTCTTTGGTTTTGTGGATTGCTTTAACTATTAACAATTGATAGCTTTTTTTTTTATTTGTGTGCCTTGTAGTTTCAATTGAATGATTCCATTGTGTGAAAAGAAATTACAGTTTGAGGTAAAGAGTATTTATGTCTGGAAAAGGACTTGCATCTTCTTTGATGAAGTTCTTGGCATGGAGAGTGGATTTAACAGAGTTAGTTGTTTATCTGGGCTTGGATTACTTTTCTTGGTAATGCTGTTCTAATGTAGCACTGGCTTTAAACCTTCCAGCATTTGGCTTCCTTTAGCTTGTGCTTCGTGTGGTTCCTGGGGACCTGAAGGATGTTCCTCAGTGCTTGAGTTGTGCTCTCTGGTTTTGGCAAAACGACCTGCGTAGCTGTGCCACACAGGGACTTTCTCTCCTAGCTCTTGACCAGCAGTACCTAGTACTGCATGTGAGTCTGTGCTAGATTTGTAATGGAATGATGGCATTTTTGTTTTGTTTTATTTTTCTGGTAAGTTTCAGGCAAGATTTGTGTACCTGTGCCTCAGGGGTGGGACTTTCTCTACATCCCTGTTCTTCTTTTTTCATCACAGCCAAACACTGCTTTCTATTTTTTGGTGGTCTTAGACAGGGTTTTCCTGTTCTTCCTCCAGCAATGACAGATCTCTTTGTGTTACAAGTGTAGGATGCTACTTTCAAGACAATTTCTTGCCTTTCCCCCGGTGTCTTAGTCCATTTGGGGTGGTATAACAGAATGCTATAGACTGGGTGACTTATAAACAACAAATTTATTTCCTGCAGTTCTGGAGGCTGGGAAGTACAAGGTCAAGGTAGCATCAGACTCAATGTCTAATAGGGGCTCCCTTCCTGGTTCCTAGATGGTCATCTGCTTTCTGCATCTCCACATTACCAAAGGGTTGAGTGCCATCTCTGGGGTCTTGTGAGGACACTAATCTCATTTCTGAGTGCATTACTATCCTGATCTAATTACCTCCCAAAGCCACCATCACAGTGAGGATTAAGTTTGAACATATGAATTTTGAGGAGATACAAACATTCAGTGTATGGCACCCAAGTAGAAGGACTTCTGCTTTTACTTCCATCTCACTGAGAATGGAGGCTGTGCCCTAAGGATGAGCAGCTTTTCTACTCTTTCCCAATAAAATGTTGGTTTTATTCTACTCCTATACCAGAAACAATGCATCTTTACCCATTTGCTGGGGGTGAGAGAGCTCATTGCACTTCCCTAGAAGATCAAGGTTTTTGTTTTGTAGGAAAGGACAGTTCAGGGAAGTAGGCACAGCTCTGGCCTGGCCACTAGTAACTGCCGGTCATCTTCTTTAAGCCTGTGCCACTGAGTAGCACTCTACCCTGTAAGCTGCTCAGCCTCCAGTCTTTCTTGTAGGTGCCTCATAGGGGTCTACGAAATAGAAAATGTGACTGTCAGCTTCCCTAAGTCTGGTTCTACCAGCTCTTCTAAACTTGCATGCTTGACAACACTTGGTATTGAAGAATTTATTAAGCTTTTGCTAAGTCGTTTTTATCCATTTATGTGTTGTATTCTCTGACATAGGTGAATAAGTTTGTGTATCTGTCTTTCTTTTTTTTAATAAGGCTTGCCCTTCTTTGGAATTCCATTTACTTGATTGTCTTATATCATGAATTGAATGTTCGTATCTCTGAAAATTTCACATGTTGAAACCTTAACCCCAACATGAGGGTATCAGAGGTAAGTCCTTTGCGAGGTGGTCAGGTAATGAGGATCGAGTCCTCATGAATAGGATTACTGCCATTATATGAAGAGATATGACACCTCGCTCTTCCTCTGCTTTCCATTTCTTGAGGACACAATGAAATGAGGGCCATATACAAACCAGGAAAAGTGTTCTCACTAGAGACTGGATCTGTCAGCATCTTGGTCTTGGACTTCTCTGCCTCAGTCTATGGTATTCTGTTAAAACAATCCTAATGGACTTAAGATGCCTTGCAATGTCAGCTCTATGATGGGCCCAAGAAAAATTAACATATTTTGTAGGTTATATGGCTTTTCATGAGGTTTAGGAAAAGAGCAAAGTTTTGCATCTTTCAACATCTTTAAAGAAAAGTAATGTTGAAGTGAATGGCAGTACTTTGGCAGTTCTTAGCAAACTTTGGAAACCATGTTTTCACTGTTTCTCTAGCCCAGGGTCCCAGTTTATCCCCTAAAGCTTTTGCTCCCCCCTGCTTTTTTTTAAAAGTCTTGCCAGAAGAAAGACTGCCCAGATGGTGAGTGGTAAATGTAGAGGAAGCCTCTGTGCCTTATATAGCCCAAACTATAAACTTGTAAAGGCCCTGAGTTTGTAATTACTTAAATCCATTTTATTAAAAATGTAGATATAAAGTATTTTCTTTCTATTTTGGACAATATACTGGGTGGCTAGCATATCAGTAAAATTACAAATAGGATAACTGCAAAAAAAGAAAAGATGGGAAAAAAAAAACAGGAAAGGTAGGTGCTGACTCAGCCTCACTTACATGATGCAGAAGAATTTGGGTAGTGAAACCATTAGGTTAGGCAATTCTCTCTCTGTCATCACTTTCACACGTGTTAGAGAAAGGGATGGTTTGGTAAAATATGTTTTCAACCAGAAAATGTGACAGTTTTTGAGAAAAGATATCTGATATTTAACTCCATAAATGTATAGATAAATATAAGCGACATTTATCCCTCTTAATATGAATAACACACACGGAGCTGGATTTTCTCCTGCAAAAGACAAGTTTTACATTTTACGTGAATTTGTGAACTCTCTGCAACTAGACATGGTGGGCACTTGATTTCCGAGACAATGTGTTGGCGATGAGAATCCCGTATCTGCCAAATCTATTTGAACTTGTTGCCTTGTTCTGAATCTTTGCTAGATCATTTGGCCTCTCAGCCACACTTCTCAAATCTTAGAAATGAGAGAGTCATGTAAATGTTAAACTCGGGCCAGGCGCGGTGGCTCACGCCTGTAATCCCAGCACTTTGGGAGGCCGAGGCGGGTGGATCACGAGGTCAAAAGATCGAGACCATCCTGGTCAACATGGTGAAACCCCGTCTCTACCAAAAATACAAAAAATTAGCTGGGCATGGTGGCGCGTGCCTGTAATCCCAGCTACTCAGGAGGCTGAGGCAGGAGAATTGCCTGAACCCAGGAGGCGGAGGTTGCTGTGAGCCGAGATGGCGCCATTGCACTCCAGCCAGGGTAACAAGAGTGAAACTCTGTCTCAAAAAAAAAAAAAAAAATGTTAAACTCAGTCTGAAAGAAGAACTCTTGAAAGGGCAACCGGGAGACTGACAGCAGAGCCAAGAGGCCAAAGGAGGTCATACTTACTTATTTCCTTATCTAAATGGATTTTTTACATCAGAACTTCAGGTCTCTTCACACTGGATGGGGAAGCCCTTCAGCTTATTTTTAGAAAGCCAGCTCTATCAATGCACCATTAGGGGGAATTTTTTCTTACAACACCTGCCGTGTGAAACGCTGGGCTTGGATTATCACCAGGATTTCTGTGTTTCACGTATATTCTGCCTATATTACAGCAAATCAACTTTTATAAAGGGATCGCCAAGACTATGGGAGCAAGCAAATTCTCCTTGGCAAGTATTTCTAATTATCAAAATGTTCCAGATAAGTGATTACTTCTCTAAGAAAGCACTAAATGTGAGCTCATATGAAGAGGTTTGTGTCTGTAGAATGGAAGGAATTTTTGTTGATCATTTAGTTTTCCTGCTGACTAAAGATCTCTAGGACTGATTATGCAAACTCTATTTTGATATCTCCTGCTGTGAACTGACCTTAAAAATTCGGTGTAAAAATATTAGCCTCCTTTGAGTGGAAATTAATAGAAATGTTATTCATTGCTCTTATGCCATCTTTGTTCTTGTCTGTTATCTGCTCTTATACCATCTTTCTAAGTAACTGAAAATAAAATCCTTCTTCAAATACAGACATTTAATAGCAAGTATTACACAACATAGTCCTGTAAGCTCTACTAATTCTTGGCTTTATCAGTTTTTTTTTTTAGGATGTAAGACTGTACCAAAGATGGTAGATTCCCTGAAGGGAAATGCAGCAAATGCAATATGATTACAACAGTAGGACTCAGCTGCTTTTCTAGTTAGACTTGGGTGGGCAGCCATCCCCGATGTAATGCCTGGACAGAGGTCTCTATAGAAATCAAATCAAGGGTGCCATTCTTATAGGTAAAATTTGAAAGGCTGGTTAGATTCTTAAACTTAAATCTTACAGCAGACTAAATGCCTCTTAACATATTTTTGGCCTCTATTTGAAAAAATCACTAATCACTAATTTCAACCATGAAAATCTATTTCTAATATTATTTTGTTAACCTAAAAAGGCTATGGTGTTGATTGGCCAGTAAAGATACTTAAAGCACTTGTAGTAGCCACCTCTAGCACGTGTCCCTTTAATTATGCCTTGATTCATGTTCATTTCACATTATTCATCTCTCTGTTTCAGCCAGTGTCTGTCATTGAAAACAGAGAAGGAATTTGTGGTGGATAAAGGGAAGGCTTGCAGGTCACAGTTACTCTGGGCAAAGGTAGATTGAGGTCAGCTCTTTAGAGTGGGGATTTCACTGGATCTTCTGAGGAACCTGCACTTTCCCTATTACTCTAATAAATGAAGAAATTTGGGGACTTTATTACCTTTGAACAAACTATATAAGTCATAAATACATCTTTTTGATATAAGAGAATACTAAAAGCAAAAACAAACTATTAGCTCTCTAGCCTAAAATCTCATTTGGAGAAGGTGGGGCATACAATATTGATCTGTATCTTCTACAGTTCAACCTCTTTGAATCAGTCTCATAAAAGCAGACCTGGAACTATTTTTGGTGTATTATTTTAATGAAAGAGACAATACAAACTCCTACTAGAGACTTGGTAAAAAGAATCACATTTAAGTTTTTTTCTGGCCTCCATAAAAATTCAAATTAATTTCCTGTATAATCTACATCTGCTGGGATATACAGAAGTTAAAAAAAAAGAAAAAGAAAAAGAAAAAAAACCTCTCAAAGAAAGATTTAACTGTGTTCAACACACTAAACTTACATAAACCAGGACGTGGCTCAATCTATTTTGAAAGGATTTTCAGCGTTAAAGGTTAAAACAAAAAGCAGCCTCTAGTTAACCTTCAATTAACCATAGCTGCCTGGCACTTTCTATTAATCAAGATTTTACTCCTTCTCGCATTATTTTTATGACATCCAATTTTATTTGGTTTCTTCAATATATTTCTCAGAGGTGAAATAGCTCTATTTTATGGATGAAAATCGAATCAAAATGTGGAAGGCTTACTGTGACCTTCATAAAGTCATCTCCCTGAAGTTCTTTTCTTATTTTTAAAATGGCAATAATGAGGTCTACTCCACTGTGCTGTGTACCAATGGAATGAAATCGTGCAGAGAGAGACAAGGCAGTATTGCAAAAACTAAAGGTTTTGGAGTCAGGTAGATAGAGTTTTCACCACATAGGAGCTACGTGACATTGGGCAAGGTATGGACATTTATAAGCCTCAGCTTCCTTATGAATAAGATAAAAACATAAATCCTCATGTTAGATGAGGTAATATTTGTAAAGGTCTTGGCATATAAAAGACAAAATAAAGTAGCTTTTTTTTCAATTGAGAGAAGACCCTACACATGACTACAAAAAAAGTATGAAAATCAAAAATGTATTGTGTGTTTCAATATTATCTTTTGTCTTTCTGGAAATGTTTATTTCTCTATAGTCAATATCCATATCATAAACATGTATTGTATGACTGCCCCTCTTGAAACATTCTTAGTCTATTTTTTTTTAATCCTGCTTAAGGATAAAGTTAGGCTTCTGTGAGACCTTGTGTCACATTTTTTGTTCCTTTCAAAGTAGCAAAAGAATTTAGCTATTGGGAGGAAAAGTCATAGTTGTATTTTAAAGCAGTGGTTCTTTGAATCAGATTTACCTGGGAGGCTCTTAAATAATCCCGATCTAGGCCTCCATTCCTGATTCAGTAAATCTGAAGTATATCACTGTAATTTGTATTTCCCTAAGTGATTGAAAAAATTCTCTGTAATCATGGTAAAATAAATACACAGCATAAAATTTACCATCTTAACCAAAAGTGTGCAGTCAATGGTGTTAAGTAAATTCTCATTGCTGTGCAACACTACCATCCATTTCCAGGACACTTATCTTGCAAAATGGAATCTGTATATACATTGAACAATAGCTCCAGTTCCCCTGTCCCCAGCCACAGACAACCACTATTCTATTTTCCATTTCTATGAATTTAGTTATTCTAGGTTCCTCATATAATTGGAAACACACGTTATTTATTCCTTTATGACTGCCTTATTTCACTGAACGTCATGAATTCAAGGTTCATTCATGTTGTTGCATGTGTCAGAATTTCCTTTGTTTTTAAGGCTGAATAATATTTCATTGTATGTGTGGATCACATTTGCTTTATCTGTTTATCTGAAGATTACTCTTCCCCAAGTCATTTTTTAAATATTAAATATTTCACAAATTTGCATATAATTTTTGCACAGGTGCCATGCTAATTTTCTTTTGTATCATTCCAATTTGGGTACATATACTGCCAAAGCCAAGCACCCCAAATTATTTTTGAAATCACTGATAAGGCAATTTTTCCAGATGAACATTGATGGGATATTAACTCAATCTAACTTGGTGACCAGTATTTTTTAAAGACATAGAATAGAAGAATATAAAACTGGTAAAAATTGTAATAATACGGAAATGTATTATTTTAAATATTTTGTTTCTGTATGTGTATTTCTGTGGGAGACAGGAGTTCCGTGGACTAAATCAGAAGATACTAGCTGTTCTCAGTTTAAAAAGTATAAAAGCCACCTGTCCAGAGAAATAGAATACAGAATCTAGTTGGACGATATATAAATTAACATAATGTTCTCAGCTCAAATATGCTGTAGAGATACTATAGTCATGATTTTATTTTTAAGATGCTGAGAATAAGATTGAGAATAGCCTTCTGTAGAGTGATGTGGACTCCAGGCCTCACCATGGAAGTCTGAGTGTTGCTTATTAATGAACCCTTTTCATAACATTGTATTAGGAGTTATATATGAATTTTGTATCCTTTTGGTACACTAAGCTTTTATAGACTCCAGAATTAGATAAAGAATTGCTAACAGCAGTAATGAAGAGGTGTGAATGCCACCAGCAATTCAGGATTCTGTTCCAACTCAGGAAACATACTACCCCAATCAAAGTTAATTTCCTCCCCCTTTGGCATTTTTCTCAACCATATGTAGTTTTAAAATTATTGTGGTGACTTCTATCACTCTTTTGAAAATATACAGGATGTATTTTTCTAAGATAAATATAATTTTACTTAGTATGTTTTCTGAAATAATAGCACGCAATATGTATCAGAAAATAAGGCAATTATGTAACTGTGAACTGTATTTGATTCTGCCAGATTTTATGAAAGATATATGTTTAACATATGTAAATGTTTATATTAAATCATATGGAATATAATTTTCATATGCCTTTTAAAATGGAATTCCTGTTCTTCCTGAGGAAAGTGATTTCCAAAGTGTCTTAGATTCCTGTGTATGATTCCACTTCAAATTCTCTGTAATTTGCATCATCCTGTACCATTTGACCCAGCAATCCCATTACTGGGTATCTATAAATCATTCCATCGTAAAGATACATGCAGGCATATGTTCACTGCAGCACTATTCATAATAGCAAAGACATGGAATCAACCCAAATGCCCATCAATGATAGACTGGATAAAGAAAATGTGGTATATATACAACAGGGAATATTACGCATCCATGAAAGGGAATGAGATCATGTCCTCTGCAGGGACATGGATGGTGCTGGAAGCAATTGTCCTTAGAAACTAACACAGGAACAAAAAACGAAACATCGCATGTTCTCAGTTATAAGTGGGAGATGAACAATGAAAACACATGGACACGGGTAGGGGAACAACACGCTTGGGGCCTGTCAGAGGGGCCAGGGAAGGGAGAGCTTCAGGATAAATAGTCAATGCCTGTGGGGCTTAATACCTAGGTGATAAGTTGATGGGTGCAGCAAACCATCATGGTACACATTTACCTGTGTAACAAACCTGCATGTCTTGCACATGTATCCCAGAACTTAAAATTAATCTTTTTTCAAAAAAGAGCATAATATTCCCAAATAACTGAAGTTTTGCCTTCTGTTAATTCACAGAGGAAATAGTGGCATAGATGGATGGATAGATGGATAAACAGATAGGTAGATAGTAAATAGATAGTTAATACATAGAAAATGATATCACCTAGATGTAGAATTAATACTTCAAAAATTATAGTAAATAGAGACATAATTAGAACTTAAATACATAATGAGAGTTGTGTTCAAAACCATAACACTTAGCAGTTTGTAAGAACATTTTACATTTTATGTCTTTCTTGGTCCCCACAATTATGTGAAAAAAGGCCAAACTACATACATTTTACAGAAGGGAAACCAGACACCAACATTAACAACCTTGCTGCATTGCAGGCCATGGTTATGTCAGAGTCAGGAATTGATTTCTGTGGAATGGCTCCAAGTCCAGATATTATCCCACTAAACCATGTTTCATGAGACAAGTAGAATGCTTCCTTATGGTTTAGTTTTTCCTTAAAGTCCTTCCAATTTCAGAATGAGACACTCTTGGCCATATTATGAAGAATTTAAGAATTAAGAAATGATTGATGATAATCACAAATTTCTTTAAAAATGCAGAGCAATCATAATTTTATTCTCTCCCTATTTTGCAAACCTACTCTCAGCAGAGATTGCGAACTTAGATGGTGCCCAGAATCAGCTTCAGGGCTTTTGGAAGAGAATGATTTCTGGACTACACCACAGACTTACGTGTTGCCCAGGAATCTCTGTTTTTGTAAAGGCCCACAGTTGATTCTGATGCTCAGTTAAGTTTGAGAACTGCTGCTTTCAAAAAGTACTTTAGAGTAATGTTGGTGGAAAACCTATTAGAAAAATCAAATAGAAGACAGTACATAATGTATTTACATACCATAGTCCACAGTTCTGAAGAAATTGCAGGTTTTGTATAGCCAGAAGGTTATACCAATCAGGGAAACTTTTTTTTTTTTTTAAGAAAAAGAAAACATGATTATGAAGACGAAATTAGTTTAAAAAAAGAATATTTACTGAGAAAAGTAATCACAATAAATTATACATTTTAAAGAAGCTTAAATTTACCACAAACATTATTAATTGCCTAACACAACGCTGTGCTTAATGATCTCCTAGAAATCGCTCCACATTTTTCAACAAATTACTTCCTTATTCTATTAAATAAAAGAATGTCCATTGTGTAGGTGTGCCATAGTTTATTCAACCTCTGTCTTATAAATGGGCATTTACATTTTTTCTAATATGTTCTGATGACAATGAATGATCACGTGTATATGTATATTCATAGTATTGGATGTGCAACTTCAGAAAAAAATCCTCAAAGTGAGATCATTGGGTCAAAATGTAAATACATATGTAATCATTTGGATATTGCCAAATTTTATCCCATAAGGTTTGCACTAATTTTCTTTCCCTTCAGCTATATATGAGGGTGTCTCTGTTTCCACAGCCTAGCAAGAGTATTGTTATTCTTTTTCATTTTTACTGTTCTGGTAGGTGAGAGTTGGCATCTTAGTTTTGTTTCAATTTACATTTCTCATTTCTCATATCCTGAGTGAGGGTGAACATCTATTCATATGCTTAAAGGTTATTTTTATATCTGTCTTGTGAAGTGATATCTTTTAAAATAAAGAATTGAAATATTCCAGGATTTTCCTCCCAGGTGTGATAAATATACTACAAATCTATATGCTGATTTCTACCTCCATAAAATACATTTTACAGTTACTGTAAATAGAGCAATTATGTAATTGACCTGTGAATAATGGCTTGTTTATTATTGAATGATACATCTTAAAGGTGTATATCTTAACTTCCACAATTCACAGCCAGCCCTAGAGGAGGAAAATAAATTGAGCCAATTCCATCAATAGTCATTGGCAACTGTAGTGACATTTATTACATTATTTTGTACATTGCTGTATGTGTTTGGCCATTCTAGTATCCCTGTTAGAAATAATTTTTACAAAATCTAGAAATGTTCCCGTATTTCATGCCATATTGTGCTAACAGGACCACAGAAATATGCCTCAAAACATCATTTTAGTGTTCTATATCAGCATTTACTTGTTTTTATTTAAAACTATGAATTGTTTGCTATTTATTCAAATATATCCATTCTAGTAGTTGCACAAGTACTTACGTGCAAATGATGTTTCATATTTTGTGGTGTGTGTATGCGTGTGTGTGTACGTATTACCAACAACATAAATGCTTTTAGTCACAAATATTATATGGGTCCAAACCGATTGATCTGGAAGGATTTGTTGTGAAACAAGTAAGAATAATAGCAAAATATTTTGTCTGTGAAATTAGAATAGAAAGGGCTATTTTATTTATTTTAAACTTATTTATTTATTATTATTATTTTTTTGAGGCAACGTCTCGCTCTGACACCAGGCTGGCGCACAGTGGCTCAATCTCAGCTCACTGCAACCTCTGCCTCCTTGTTTAGGTGATTCTTCTGCCTCAGCCTCCCGAGTAGCTGGGACTACAAATGCGCACCACCACGCCTGGCTAATTTTTGTATTTTGTAGTAGAGACGGGGTTTCACCGTGTCGGTCTGGATGGTCTCGATCTCTTGACCTACTGATCCATCCTCCTCGGCCTCCCAAAGTGCTGGGATTACAGGTGTGAACCACTGCGCCAGGCCATTTTAAGGTTTTATTTTAAGTTCAGGTTTGTTACATAGGTAGCTTGTGTCACGGGAGTTTGGTGTTCTGATTATTTCATCACCCATGTACTAAGCCTAGTACTCATTAGTTATTTTTCCTGAATCTCTCCCTCCTCCCACCACCCTTCACCCTTCAAAAGGCCCCAGTGTGTGTTGTTCCCCTCTATATGTGCATGTGTTCTCATCATTTAGCTCCCACTTACAAGTGACAACATGCAGTATTTGGCTTTCTGTTCCTGTGTTAGTTTGCTAAGGATAATAACCTCTAGCTCCATTCATGTACAAAAATACCATTTGACTCAACGATCCCATTACTGGTTACATACCCAAAGGAATATAAATCATTCTATTGTAGACACATGCATGCATATGTTCACTGCAGCACTACTTACAATAGCAAATACATGGAATCAATCTAAATGCCCATCAATAATAGACTGGATAAAGATAATGTGGTACATATACACCATGGAATGCTAGGCAGCCATGGTATTAGCATGCAACCAAAAGAATGAGTCTCTTGTTATTCAAACAAAGAATGAGAAAGGGAAGTTTTTATAGCCTCTTTTTCCATTGAAGAAATTGTAGTGCCAGACAAAATTTTCTGCAATGTTCATTCAATGGAAAATCAAAATAAATGATTTGAGTTATATTGTGTTTTTCTAGAAAATGTTCATATCGTCAGAATGACGTTACGGTAATTTTCTAGGATAGAAAAACATAGTAAATCTCCCAAGTTCTTTTTTTTTAAATAAAGTTTGCTGATTTCATGAATGTAGTTTGTCCTAATGGGCAAGCCATAGTTGTATCTGTTGCTCCTGAGTTGGGAAATTGATATGAATAATGCCTTTTTTATTCCCACTGTCTTGCTCAGTAATCAAAGTCTTCATTTAGTAAAGAAATTATATGATCCATTCAAGTTTTGTATTTGATGAAAACAATGTTCTTGCTCACTGTCATTATTTTGATCCACATTTTTATTAAAAAGATTTTGTAACATTTTGCTTTAAAAATATATAATTTATGTTTACCAGAAGCTTATTAAATTTATTGTTTTCAGTTTTTAAAGAGTTAAGCAGATAATTTCTTGGGGGTTTTAAATATTTTCTTTTCAGTTTTTTTCTGTTCTCAGCTCAGAGGTATTTTCTATTTCAATTATGATTTGATGTTTTAATTAACATTGATCTCAAAGATTAGAAAATAGCAATATGGTTTCATTCAAAGTATACGAAATGTGAATATATATTCTTCAAAATGTAAATTAAAGCAAATGCAAAAAGTTGAAAATGAAAAAGGAGTTTCATGTTCTCAAAATTATTCTTTCAAAAATACTTCAAATTTCTATTAAAGTAAAATAAAATTCATATTTAATATAGGTTAGACTTTTTAAGTCACAATGATTAACACCTGAATTTTAAAATTTAACCTTATAAAATATTTTTATAAAATAAAATTAAGAATTAGTAACCTGATTTTGTATACATATATGTGTACAAATGTATAAAAACATAAATTATTTAATGTTGTAAAATATTTCAATATTTCTCAGACAGTGTATGCATCTGTTGCAAATATCTGATGGCACTTCCAGAAACATGATTTAGAACACCATGAGAAACTGATAAATGGACACTTGGCACTACTTGGAAACTATTTAACATTATACTGGAATATATTTTATTCACATTATGTGCTGCCACCACTCAGCTCTTCCTGGTATTCCCTAGCAGGGTCTGTTCCCTACCTCTTCCTCACAGCAAACGTTCATGGAGTTTAAGCCCAGTTGCTTTTTGTTCTGAGGCCAAGGTAAAGAGACCTAGAGAAGCGTTCTCTGGGGCCCAGCAGTGTTATAGGAGCAGATCTTTAGCCTTCATGTTACAGGTTAGTACATTTCTGTTGTATGTTGCAGTGCTCCCTAAAGTGTGGGGCTCTGAGAAGGGGCCCTCTCACGTGGATCAAAGCCTTATCTTGAAGAATAAAGGGAAAAGAATACAAACAGAATTATTTTGATTCCATATACTTTGTTCATATCATATGTTTATCACAGTGAGTCTTGAATAATTGTTCTTCCCATTTTACCAAAGCTTCCTTTAATGTCACAGCAGGATTAGTCCCATCTGGCCATCTTCATTCACTAGATTATAACCCTAGAGCAATGTATATACGTTTACTTTGAATATTGGGCGAAAGAAACACAATCAATAATCAATGTTTCTTTTTTATTCAGATAATTAACACAGTAGTTTGGAAACAAATATTTTGTGGTATGTTTTATTAGCTACTGTGAGCTACTTTCATGTCTTTGATTTAAAAGGTGCATCAACTAGGCAACTTACTTTGCTTAGAAATAAAAACAAAGAATGTATTGATATTTTCTCTCTTTCAAAATTCCCTGACCCTTTATATAAAAGCTGAACTACTTTATTTTTCTAAAGCACTCTGAAAAGAGAAAAATTTAAGAATTAAAACGCCTTTTCTACTTAAGATATATTCAGGTCAACAACCTGAAAGGCAAGATTAAAGGCAGTTTATTATTTCTCAGGGCGTTTACACAGTGTGCTCATTGGTTTGGGTTCACAAACCAAGCTGGGACTTAAATCTTTCAAATCTTTCTATCTAGAACTTCAAAATTCAATTAAACAGTTTCCACTTTTGGTGATATTTATAAGAGTCACTACTTAAAAGAGTTGACTGATCTTGATTGGAAATCAGATCTCCAAGAGATCTGCCACTTCCACCTTCTTACACACTGCAGACTCACTGGGTGGCTCAGTCACCAACACATGTCATTATTTTAAATTTATAATAATATTCCTAATTCAGAAAAGTTAAGAATTACTCAGAATCCAGTGTGTGCTGAAAATCCGTATTCATGTGCCCAGACTCCTGCTGAATTGAGAGCAGGGGGTTGAGACAGAAATGGAACCTGGAGTTAATGTTACTGTCACACTCGTAGACAGAACAAGCAGAGCTGGTCCTCTCACTGAAGCAGAGAGGCAGCTAATAACTTGTTCTGCTGCTCCAGAGACCAGCAGACTGATCCTAACCTGGAATGAATCTTTGTGGGATCCCTTGTGGTCCCTGAAGTTCAGGGGAAGTCTCCTTATTCTAAAAGATTGCAGGATTATTTCACGGTACTGTGCCTATCGTTGACTTGAGCTGTCGCAAAGCTATGAGTCTATGACCAATTGCCACTACAGCAATCATCGGCAGCAACCACACTGAATTCCCTCAAAAATTGATTCCCTTCAAGGCAAGCCAAAGATGAGTAACTGAGGCAACCAATGTACCTGAGGGATATTTTAGGAGGCAGCATGAAGAAATTCAAAGGGCAGTGCATTTGGATCTGGAAGACTTTAGGCCAATTCCTATCTCTGCACTTAGCCATGTGATCAGAGTAAGTCACTTGACCATTATGAGCCTAAGTTTTCCTCATCTGTAAGATGGGAACAACAATAGCTATTGACCTACCTATCATGAACTTAAAAATGCTTTATAGTTCCCAGAAGTAAAATTTGTAACTTGAAAGGAACAGAGATGTACAGAATGCTATATAGTTTCTCCTGTCATTTTTCAATGTAAATACTGTAATAATAGTAAATGTGTCTCATTTTATATTATGGAATGCATAATATAAAATTATTATGAGCCATATGAAAATGAAGATGAAAGGACAATGGAAAATGGTCAACAAAATACTACAATTTGCACAGACATGACATAAATTCTGATGAAAAATAATTAAAATCAATAGTTAAAGAAATTAAGTTAAAATATAACTGCAGTCTTAGGTATAGTTCTTACTTTCAATTAATTCACTGGCATTCTGTTTTCTAAAAATATTTTCACTTCACTGAGGATAATGCTGTGATAAAATATTAAATAATGATAACAGACACTCTGAGACCTTCCATTGTTTCCTGTGCTGGCAACTTCTAAATAAATAAAAGAACAAAATGAAAACCAAAAAGAAAGCTTTATAAACTTAAGAGATAAGGTTAAGTGTTTTTATTCTTTTCCTGGAAGTTATTTCAGGGCAGGGGTTGTGTTTTATTCAATGTGAAGTAGATTTTGTTGTTATTATAAGTAAACTTATTTTTGGCAATTCTAGTGTCTTCTTAAACATACTCTCTTTTTCAGGCAATTGTACCTCTTTAGACTTATTTTTATACTGGCTCGTCCCATCTCTCAAAGTCTGCTTTGGAGAAATATACAACTCCAGCCTCTTACATCTCGATCATGACACAGGAGACACAGGCTAGAGATACAATGGAGCTCTATGCAAAAGCCAACAGGGAAGAAAAGCCCTAAGCGACCCACATTTGAGGAAGGTGTCATAGCTCTGGGTTTTAGGCCAGGCCCTCAAAGAGTGTCCAATAATTGATGAGGATAGCAAATTCAGCCCTAAAATTAGTATGCACTGAAGAAGGTGCTAGAATGTCCAATCCCATTATGGCAGTAATAGCAACACATTTCCAGGTAATTATCAGTCTGAAGTGGAGAGATGATTTGCTTTAATATCTAGGTCATAAGCACCATAAATTTTGTGTGGGATTGAGTTCAATTTGTAGTGTGCAAAGTAAACCAAAATTTATTTTACTTGTTTTCAACTTAATGTTTGGTACAATTGTTCCTTTTCAACATATTCCTGAGTTTCTAAATTACACAATTTGCTGCTAAATATTTAAAAAGCAATTTGCTTTTAAAATATTCACGATTACTCTATTTATGAAAAGTGTTTTCAAATATAACTATCTTTTGGTCTTGAATTATATGTTGTCTCAATTAACATCCCCTTCCTATATCTTCTTTTTTTCCCTAAGTTTGTTGATAAATATTTCATTCTTCTTCTCTTTTCTCACTTTAATTCTTATATAGTGTTTTGTAAGAGGCTTTGATTTTGTGGTTTAAGTTTGATTTTTATCCAGTGGGAAAAGTTCTGTCTCTTATACAGTAGTTCAGTCTACTCACAATTATTATTGTTTATCTGATATTTGGGTTAATTTGCTCATTTTTCTAAATGCTATATAATTTAGATTCTTTCCTTATTACTTTCTTTTTACACATGAATTATATTTTGTATAGTTTTACTTTCTTCTGTGATTTTTGACTTGCAAGTTTCATGTTTTATAATTCTGAAACAAGTCATCTTTAGGTATTACAGATATCCTGTACTTCTGAAATCACCAAACTCAAGAATTAACATTTTAAAATATTCCATAATTAAAATAACAAATGTATTTTACTTTAATTCCTTCTTCCTCTCTCCTATTCCTGTACTGATGCTTCCCTTGTTTCACTTTATAATTAGGTTTCAGAAAATGTGTTATAACTAGGATTCAGATAATTATCATAGAACACCACTGTTATATATCCATTTTTTACTTTAAGAAATCCTTTGATATTTACTTTATACCACATGTTAAAAATGTAGCTAGATTTAGCTCTATGTTTAACATGCTTGAGTGCTTATCACTGTCTTTTTGAACAGAAACATAGCCTTGCATTCTTATGTTGACCATCTTTCAGTAAGTTAGAATTTTTTTCAATTTCTTGAGTCATTCTACATCTCAAAGTCTGTCTCTATTGACTTGACCTATGATGAGAAACTTAACTGCCAATGAAATTCTTTGCAAAGAGATTCCCTTCTTCAAATATGAGTATATATAACTTTATTTTCTTCTATATTTATGGTGGAAAGGAAAAATTGGAAACTTTGCTCCTTTTATCAAAAAAACAATATTTAAAATACAACTTTTAACTAACTCAACAAGTATTTATTGAATGACTGTAAGCCTTAGGCCAAGTTCTAACCTTGTCACTGGGGACATGGTTGGAAAAAAACATACAAACACTTCAGTCTTCATGGGATTACCTTTTTTTTCTCTTAAATGCTTACATAATTTTAAATTTTATTATTATATATATTTTTCCTAAACAAGACTCGTTTGAACTATTTGTTCATAAATTTTGCCTAGAGTAAGGTGGAGGTAGTGTTCCTCAAATGGCAAAAGCAAATGTCTTTTCAGCTTTGAACTGTGCTTTCTATTTATGTCGACATTTTTCAAACTCCCACTGAGACAGCCTATGTTCCTTAGTTGCGTCTTTATTTTACATATGTTTTCCTATGAAAATTTGTATAAACCGTAAGGTTTTCACTTGTTTTTGCATTCTGAGAGGGTTCTAAAAGTGAGTTACTTTCTAAAACTCACTAGAGTTCTGAATGTTAATTTTATTTTATTTTCAGGTTTCATTTTTGTTGTTGTAGTTTTCATTTCATTGCAATTTTTTATTCCCACATTGAGTCCTCTGTATACTTCTTCCTATTTTTTTCCTCTCCTGATTCATTTTTGTCCCTTTAGTCATTTTTGTCCCTTTGCATCTTGATATTGAACTAAAATGTAAGTGCAGAAAAGTGTATTTATCAAAATATATATTCTGATCAATTTCTACATTCTGTCCACACCTGTGTAATCAAGCCCTGAAATCAACACTCAGAACTTCTTTCAGAAACACCCTTTATGTTCTTTTCCAATCACTGCTCCCCTCGAAAACTACCTTTTTGTTTTACATATCATAATATTTTTCCATATCATTTAAAAAAAAATATAGGTGCCATGTCCATTACCTCCTGGGGGCATACAGAATATTTTTCTTGAATTTTCTCCAGGGTCCTGCAGTAGCTTATCTTCAGAGTTATGCTCTTTTACTGTATTTTCATGATTCTTCCTGTCTTTCTTTCATTGATAATTTATCATAGCCTCACCTTCCACTTTGCCTTTTTTTTTTTTTTTTTTTGAGAAAATGAGGGAACAATCATCTAAAGTCAGTTTGCTCAGATAGGTTAGGCAGATTACCTGTGGGTCTCATAAGCACCTGCTACCTAATCCATTTCTCAGGTCTTCAACTGATTAAAGAATTTAACTGTTCATCTACTGTTATCCTGCTCTGCAGTTGTGAGATTTTTCACTACTTCTACTTTCTCTTTCTGTCATCTTCTATACCACTTAAAGACTTAAAAAAATTAAAAAAAATTATCTGCACCCTGCTATACGTCAGTTTAAAAAATCCTACCTGCTGTGGTTTGCTTGTTGAAGTCACATCCACTGAGGTATATTCTGTCTGCATTTTCTATATCACTCAGCTTTCAGATCCACTCCAACAGCTTGTAGTCTTGGAATGAATGTAGAAAGACGGGTGTACAGCAATGATAGTACTCTGGTCACTTCCAAATGTCATATTCACAAAGTAGTGAGAAGCTTGGCTAATTTATCATCATCTGGCCTCTTTCTACTCATGTGTGGCCCTTCCACAAGAAACATCAGCATTCACCTGTAGTTTCTTTGAACTCTCAGGCCTCATCTGAGATCTGCTGATCAGAATCTGCATTTTCACAAGATGTCAGAAATGCAGATTCTTATCAAATTAATGTGATTCCTATGTGCATTAATCTGATAAGCACTGACCTAGGAAGCTTTTGAAAAAACACGGATGCCTGACCTTATACTTTGTTTTTCTTAAACCACATATTAGTGTTGCATTGCTACTGTAACAAATCACCACATACGTAATGGCTTAAAGTTATACAAATATATTGTATCATATCTCTGTAGGTTGGAAGTCCAGAAGTCCAGTGGACTCAGCTGGTTTCTCTGCTCACTCTCAAAGTCCATATGAAGTTATGGGCAGAGTGGTGCTCCTTTCTGGAGGCTCTCAGAGACAATCTGCTTGCAGGCTTATTCGGGTTGTTGGTGGAATTTGATTTCATGCATCTGTAGAAGGGAAGTCCCTGTTTCTTTGCTGGCTGTGGCCGAGAATCATTCTAGACTTCTAGGGCCTCCTTGGATTACGGCCCATTGGTCTCCAAAGCCAGCAATGATGGGTTGAGTTCTTCCAGTGCTTCAGATTTCCTTGACCTCCATTTCTGCTCTACGTCTCTTGCCTTTTCTTCTGCCATATTATCTTTGAACTTTCTGCTTCCCTCTTCTGCTTTTCAGGGCCCATGCAATTACATTGGCACACCTGGATAATCCAGGATAATCTCCCTGCTTTTAAATTAGCTGATTAGTAGCTATCCTTCATTGCATCTACAAAATCCTTTCACAGTAGTATGTAGATTAATGTTTGATCAGGTAACCAGGCATGGCAATGTCGTCGGGGAGGGGGCATTTTTAGAATATTCTGTCAACCTCAGGTCAGCCCCATGGGCTTCCAATGTGTAGCCAGGATGGAAAACCACTGGGAGAGCCCTTGGAATTTTTATCTAGGAAGAGGGAAATGGGTATTTTTTCTACCTTCTTTCAGGAATATGGGAATGCTCTGTTTTTAGGAAGTTAAAAAAAAAAGGAAAGAAAAATAGGCACTAATTTTACTAATTTTTTTTTCTCCATTGACATTTGCTTTATTCTTGGAAAGAATGCCTCTGGTGGTTGCCTGTAGGTGTCTGCGTTTGGATGCCATCACAGACTGTGTGTGGGTGTGAGCCCAGACTGAATCAGGCCAAGGCAGTTATCGTGATAGCCTGGTACCAAATTAAGCCAGAAACCTCCACACCTTATTGAAGCAAAGATTTTACTACTTTAATTTTGATTTTTCATTTTTCAACCCGGAAAATTCAGGCTTGAAGAGATTAAAAGCTCTTGCAGAGCATATATATATATATATATATATATATATATATATATATATA
>NW_022437041.1:513549-606094 GCF_009761245.1 Sapajus apella | reverse complement strand
TCTGGAGAAATGAGCTATATTTTGTGCAATCCACTTTTATTTCTTTTGAATCTCAAATACGTTATTATAACTTGAGGAGTGAAATACATATTCTGGTCTAAAATAGACACTTTTAACAAAGCTGGTTAAATTTCTGGAATGCTAAGTGATGTTTGAGGGGTGGTGAAGTCCTATGTACATTTTGTAGGTAGTTACGAACAAATGAGGGAAAAGTTAGGTTTGAATCCAACACAAAAGTTCAGAGTATTCAGGTTTTGGATTTCATAATTTAGAATTAGTGTTGAGCTACTTTCAGTCTCTGAATCCCAGAGACAGAATTTCTACAGAACCAAGTGAATTTTACACCCCACCCCCTTTTTTTTTTTTTTTTTTTTTTGAGACAGAGTCTCACTCCGTCACCAGGCACCAGGCTGGAATGCAATGGGGTGATCTCGGCTCACCGCAACCTTCAGGCAATTCTCCTGCCTCAGTCTCCCGAGTAGCTGGGACTACAGGCCCGCGCCACCACGCCCAGCTAATTTTTTTGGATTTGTAGTAGAGACCGGGTTTTTCACTATGTTGGCCAGGACGGTCTTAATCTCTTGACCTCGCAATCCGCCTGCCTCGGCCTCCCAAAGTGCTGGGATTACAGCCGTGAGCCACCGCGCCCGGCCGAATTTGAGCCTTTTAAGACCTCTGAAAGAACAGTGAAGCCACAGGGTCCCCTTTTCCACTGCTAAGTCCACTGGTAATGGCTTCATTTTGGTTGAGCTTCAAACTGGCATATTTAATGGGCACAAATTCTTGATTATCATTGGTAACAGGGAAAGGGGAAATTTAAGACACTTAGAATCCCTTGATAATTATTTTATCCATAGAAAAAAATTAATCTGTTTCTTCCATTCCTGGTTCCTCAAAGCAGACCTTTGCAGGAACACAAATGTAGATCATGACTTTGGAATAACTCAAAAACTTCTTTTGATTCTTTTATTTCGGATTTATTTTGCTTTGCTCTTGTCTCTATTGCCCTGAATATTGACTTCATGACTTACTCTTGGATTCCAGCCTCACAAAGTTAACTGACCTTTTTGACCTGTTCTCTGGTCACCTTGGACCTTGGCACTATTGCAGTTTTACTTACTGATTCTACTGGCTTTCCTGTCTCTTTTACTTGGTGTGGATGTCAGACTCTGCTTATTATTACAACAGAACATCCCAAAATGGTGGTCTGACTTGGAGAGTTTTAGCCATTCTTACAGTGGTAAAAGTGAGAAGATATTCAGTCATTACTGACCAGTGAGTTGGATTAATAAAAGGGAACTAAATTGTATCACTTGCCTCTACTAAATAATCCTTCATTATTCCACTAACAACACTCAAAATGCAGTGTATAAGAATAAATGGTTTAGGAAAAAAACTGCACGGATAATAACCATGCTGGATTATTGGCATATTCTATTTTATAAAGATACAGTCTGTTCTAACATTAACACTAATTCCTAAAATCAGGCTTTTAGAACAAGAAGGATTTTAGTGACTCAGTGAACTAGTCTAGTATTTGGTTCATGACGGTTCCTTAAGATCCCTGACTCCCAAAGGGGCTAACACTGCAAGTTGGCGTAGGACAAAGACAGACGAGTAAAAATGGAGTGAGTTGGAAGGAGTGGAAGAACACTTGCACTGTTTCAGCAGCAGCGTCTCAGCCATTACCTGTTTTGCTCGTGTAAGTTCCAAGAAAGATTTTGTTTGAACAAAATCTACTGTGATTTTTAAAATATTGACAGCCATAGATCTGATTCAATTCATCATTCTTCACTTGAGGAAATAGAGGTTCAAAAAGGTTAAGTGGATAAGGTTACAAGAAAGCAAAAGTTACACAGTTACTGACTGTCAAAGCTCTAACCAGGTTGCAGGATTCTAGGCCTCCATGCTGGTACCTTTTCCATTGACCCGTATGCTGCATTCCATGGAATGGTTTCCATAACAATGAAATAACAGTGGTCATAACCTCGTGCTGCTCTGGGTGACCGATAAATAACGATACATGAACTTCATATTTGCAAATTGTTAAAAAAATTTCTAATTTCACATTTACATTGCAATGCTAGAGTACTTTAATTGATTCTCAGACATTAACATTTCACGGTTTCTCATTCCATAAAAATTTTGGTAGAAGATGAAGACAATATCAAGATGAATAGCATGTGTTTCCAGGCCTTTAAAAGTTTATTATTTTATGATGGAATCTACTTCAGAGAGAAAAGTAATCGCAGAACCCCTGGGATTATAGACACTCAAGATTGAAGAGCAGTTCAAAACAACTTGTTTTAATCAATTTGATGCAATTTAAACAAATGTTGCATGAATGAATGAATGCTGTCAACATGCATTCTTGTAATTATATTATCACAGGATCAATGGCAATTTTTATATTAATACTTGTCTAAAACAGCCATAGATATGAAATTATAAAAATGCAATTGTACATGTATTAGGAAGTAAATGTCATGACTTTATAAACTTCCATTATTGGATGTTATGCATATTATTTTCTCAACTTTTTCTCTGTTTTAAAAAAGTTACAGAAAATAACACATGACTGTCTCTCAACTGCATTTCTTATTTCCAAATATGTGAGGGCTTAATCTTGGGTCAGTTGCTATTAGTAATAGTTAATCTATGCAGCTAATTCCTAAGTAGAGTGAACTCACTTTGTAAACTTTGTGTGTATGTTTATATATGCTATCGTAAGTATTTCTATTACACTAATTCACTCATTCATTTACAAAAATAAATTTACATTTCATTTTTGTAAATGAATGAGTGAATTAGCGTAATAGAAATTAGTGAGTTAGTGAATAGAATTCATTTACATTCATTTACTCATGTCTTGCTATGATGTCCCAGGCACTTGCTAGAAGCCAGATTCCCTCCCCTCAAGGAACTTGCAGCCTAGTACGGGGTGCTTCTGTTTTCTTCTCCAGACAAAAATAATGAATTGTGCATTGGAAAAGAGATGGTCTCAAGAAATGATTAATGTATAAACACATAATTTACAAATGCTTTCATTATAAAGCAAACATTATTCTAGGATAAAATAAACTATCAATGCCTTTTGAATTCGAGGAGAAAATAGTCTTTTGCTATAACAACATACAGGGATAACACCTACAAGCTAATATAAAAGCTATAATGGTCCATTGAAAAATAACTATTATTTAAAATGAAATTATGTGTTGGATAGATTTATCAGCCAGTAAAGTAAAAGTAGAAGCAACAGAATCTCCATAACTCCCAATCAGTATATTTTCCTTCTTAGTGAAAGTAAGGGAGCATCATCAACTCATTTGCAAACTTATATGCAGTAATTTTGGTTTTGATACTTGCTCTTTCTCACCTCCCTAATACAGCATCATCTAGATTGTGTCAAAGTAATCATGCACAGGAGATCACTTTTGAAGGAGTTATGGGGCTTCCTGTGAAGGGATTCAGGCTGATCAAAGTAGAGGAAGTGATGCATTGAACGGTCATCATGACATTCACATATCAAGTGACCTTCTATCTTGCAATTTAATTTCTTAAAAAAAAAAAAAAAACACCACGATGTGCAATTCTCTAGGTGAGTGTGAGGAGAAAAAAATAAATCAGGTATTATCAAGGAGGCTTTTCAACATGGTATCACCTGGTTGGAGATTTAGGTCATGACAGTGGAAATAACCTTGAGCCTTTGTGCATCGTGCTGCTAGACACGGTTGGTGTGTAGATGTGTCCTCAGCTGGCAGACAGCAAGGTCTATAGTTCGGATTGCTTCAAGAAGTCATAATGAAGCCACAAGAGCCATGTTCTTTATGACAGAAATGTCAGCTCCTAGAAAGTCTCTTAAACTGTAAAGGGCACTTCATTACATAGAAGAACTGACTTAATATACTTTGCAAATAACTTCATAACATTCAAATTTGAGAATAATTTTTCACAGTACATAGGGAAATTAGCTGAAATATTTATCTTTGCTCCTCTCTAAGTTTTATAGCACTAGTCTAAAACTAATTAGACTCTGGCAATTAAATCCTGCATGTCTGCCTCTTCTTTTTTCCCCCTCAAGGAGGGTTATTTGTAATGCAACTTTCTTTCTTTAGCATAGAGTGGCCTTTTTAATTTAAAGGATCTCAATTTAGGCTTTTTAAATGCCAAATGTCTTCACTTTTTAATGTATATCTGACAGGCATTTCAGAAAAGAGGAAAGAAAGGGAACCAGTCACCAAAACCAGCAGGTATTCTAATGAAGCATGATCCACAAAGCAGGTATTCTAATGAAGCATGATCCACAAGTAGGAGACCTCACAGAGATGTCCCTCAAACCCACTTTCTACCTGAGAAGGTGAGGTATGCTATGCGGCAAGTTCAGGTTTATATTAACCCGTAAATTCAGGGCAAGTAGATTTCCCTTCTCTCCTGAAAAAGAGTCTCAAAGTATGTTTGTCTGCATCACCTGTTCTCCTTGGAATTCTTCCTTTTGGAATTGCTTGATCTGATTGTTCGCTTCCTGTTTTGTATGATATATAAATCTTAGACAGCTCTCCAAAACAGGGGACTTTATTGCATTAGGAAGGCTCAGCTGTGTTTACATTAGGTGAGCTCTGCTCTGAGCCCAGAAGGAAAATTCTTTCTTTCCTTTGATGCCTTTTTCCCCTTGGGGATTACCTTTGGCCATACCATGGGCAAGATCTTCAAGGTCAAAATTAAGATGTGGAACTGTCAAAAATTGTTTAAGAAAGATTTCTTTCTCTTTTATTCCAGGTTTTAGACTAAACGTCAAATATTTTCCTTGTGGCTTGCAAGTGATTTGGCCCATCTCACCAGAGCTGGGGAAGCTGCAGAAGGTTTCGTGTCCACAGCCACAAAGAGAATGATATTTTGTAGTAGTATGTCTGATATTCAGATTTCCCTTGAAAATCTGGTAGTAGAAAGACACTAAATATTAGAGACATGGAATCCCAGCCACCTTTAATTCTTTCTTCAGAAACTTGGCCAAAAAAACATTTTCTCCATTTCAAAGTAAATTGAAACAATGAAGAAAGCATGTTACCATAAGCTACACCAAACAAACGCTTGATTGCTTTTAGGGTCAGTTTGTACCAGTGAGATAAGGATGTTTGGTTATGAGCATGTATACATGTAGGAATTAGCACTGAGATTTGTAATAAAATGCATGAGATAAGATAGTCTTGGTCTGTACATTTACAACCTACTCATATATACAACTGGATATAAAAATAGAGAAAGGCTGAGAAGCCAAAGATAGAAACATTAACTTTCAAAAAAGGAGAAGTGACTTCTGTCTCTCTGTGATGGGTGGAGAGCTTTGTAATGCTTTGTAAAGAAGGGACTTGAAGTAAGTCCTAAAAGCGAATAGAAAAGAGGCACTTAATTAAAGAGAATATATGTGAAACCTGTTTGTAAGTGAAGAGAAAATGTTTGGAGTTTAGGAAGTTCCATTTTGCATGGTAAACAGAATTCTAAACTGGCCACCAATATTTTTGCTTTCTAGGGTTTGTGTTCTATGTAATCCTTTCCCTTGCGTGTGGATGGAGCGTTAGCAAATATGATGGATGCCATTTTTTGATTGGTTTATATTATATGAAGAGGGCGAAGAGATTTTTGAAGGCATACTTAAGGTTCCTAATTAGTTCACTTTGAGTTAATCAAAAGAGAAATTATGCTGGGTGAGTCTTACCTAATCAGGTGAGTCCTTTAAATGTGGGTCTAACAATCAGAAGCTCAGAGCAGCACAGAAGTTCTCCTGCTGACCTAGAAAATGCAAATCACCACAAATATTTCAACTGTGAGAAAATATATTCTGTCAATATTCTTGTGAGTTCGAAAGGGGATTCTGAATCTTAGATGAGCTGCACTTCTGACCAGAAAACTCAGCTAAAGTGTGTTTAGACTCTTGACCCACAGAAACTGTGAAATAATAAATGGGTGTCCTATAAGCTTCTAAGTATGTATGAAATTGTTACACAGCAACAACAAAAATACCCTCAAATATAGATTATATCACGGCCTTTAAACGGAAATACATGTGCTCCTGGTGTAGACAGAGGCTTTCCAAGGGTTCACAGCCACAGATTTAATAGACTTATTTCTTAGATGCCCAACACTTATGTCTTTCCTGAAAGGGATCTATCTGAAAATGTGTCGGTTCTCCTTTCTTACCTTCTCTGAACAATGACCCTTCTTCCATTTTGACAAGAAAGGTCACCTCTCTCTCATCTGGTACACTGGTTTCCTGCCCTGGGGTGAATATGCTCTGTGATACCAAGCAAAAAACAAATGTTTGAAATAACCGAGGTCTGCAAAGCCTCCTGTAATCAAGGTATCTTCAGTCTGTGGTTGGGCTCCATATCTTCTTCTCATCTTATACATATTTGGGTTGAGGCAAAGCTTGGCATTAGAAACAGGATATTATGACTTGGATGAAGATGATAGGAATTCAAAAACGTTGTAGAATCGGTCAGCAGAATTGGTGATGACACAATTTGTTTAATAAGCAATCTTTCATCTTAAATGTTGCTAAATATTGCATTTCTCCTGAGGATTGGTCCCGGTGGTAAGAAGTACTGAAGGTTGTGACATCTTTTTTTTATCTGGACAACAAAGTGATTACAATGCTCAATATAATATGTTTCTCTACTTTTGGGTTAGAATAATTAAGATTTTTAAAAAGCATCCTGATAAATACCAACCTCTTTAAAGTGCTTTCTTCACACTTTTGACAATCTGCCTTGAGAACTTGGTGAATGATTTCAGGCACCTGTGTTTCTCTCTGCATCCCAGGGGCATATTTTGCATGATTTCCACAAAAGGGAGAACTAACTAAAACTTTACTTCCAATATTTGAGTAAAAGAAACACACAGGAAAGGCAATTGAGCGTTTTCCATTTAGTTGAAAAGTTATTCAGAACGCTAGAAGATTGTTTACCATTTAGTTTTGCCAAAAAATTTTCAGATTATTGGATACTTTAATATTTAATGCTTTGTCTCTTGTGGTCACAGGGAAAAATACACCTGGATAGATAGTTGCTTCAGGGACATAAGAAATGATCAATAAAAAACTGTCAAGTTGAAAACTACATTAAGATAAAATTCTGAAGGAGAAGAATGAAAATGTGAGTTCAAGGAGGAAAAATGAGTTATGTAAAACTTCTGACTGTTAAAATAATGTTGAAGAACATTTAAAATAAGTTACAGTGGTTATTAAGTTACCACACTATTTAAATTTCATTGAGTACTTATAAAGTAATATAAAAATAATATGGCAAATTGTTATAGTGTTTATTAAAGACATAAATATTTAGAATTACCTTTTTGAAACTTTTTAAACCCACAGTAAAATTTGTTCAATACCAACTTAAAAATGGATGAGGTTATACATGGTTTTTAAACCTTCTTTAAGGAGATTTGTGAACACAAATGTCCAGACCGAAAGATGAGAGAGACAATGTTTGAAAGGTAATTTTGTGCTTAATTTAATCCACTGGGATAAAGCACGTCAATTTTATTTCATAAGCAATAGGAAGCCAATGACAGTTTGGGAAACACGATGATATTCTTTTGTTTAGAATGCCTTGATTGAGTTCCTCATAGGTGCCATATACTCTGCAAAGCTCTGTGGTCAGAGTTGTGTGCTTCAGAAGAGTCTGGTGGACAAGCAAATCAAACTTCATAATCTCAGCAAAGATTTCAGCATTGAATTAATTTGGAAAATTGACTTTCAGAATTATTTTCTGTTGACTATATAATTCATTATCCCTATTGACACACCCAATCCGTCTGAACAATACTGATGGCAATATCAAGAGCTGCGACAATCCCAGGCTAACTTACCCAGGGGCCAGAGGTGGAAGTGAACAGCCATTTCCCCCAGTCCTCAATTCCTGCGCAGCCAAGTGGATGAATAGAATAGACCAGACATGTTAGCTAAACAACTTCACAATTCATTTCCTATACCATCTTGACCACAGTCAGTGGAAGAAGCAGGAGATCAGCATTACCCAGAGCTGAACTCTTACTTCAACCGTTTTATACATACATCAGATTCTTACCTTTCATGATGATATTGCCTATGGCACAGATCCCTTCTATATCTTTCCTCCAGCCTTTTATGAAGAAGTTTATGAAGCCAAGTATTTTATTGCCTGTAATTTCTTGTTTCTAATGGCGTGTTCTTTTTCTCATTATAATATCACAAACATGCTATCAATATAATGGATAAGGATCCCCATTGTCACTAGGAGTATAACACTAGCGTTTCATCCTCAGTCAGGCTTTCTGCTTTATTACACAAAATCGATGTGTTTAGTGCTCCCCTCTTCTGCAAATGCAAATGTTCTATTGTGTAACCTTCCTGATCCTACCACTCCAATAGATCTTACTAACTTTACATATACTCCAGAATTCATTCTTTCACAAATTTTATGCCTGCTAAATTTCTCCACACCCTATCAAGTAGTGAATTCAGCCTCTGAATATTGATTCCACCTTAGCATTTTTTCCAGCTGTACAAAGGAGATGACTATAGTGTAATTCAACTTATTTATTAGAATATGGTCTACACATCCTATTACTTCATGGAGAGCTATAATGGTAAATGGAAAGAAATAATTTGGAAGGAGCTATTGGTAAAAGCAGGTGGAAGACATTGAGTTTGTCCATGAAAAATGAAATAAATGAGTCCAGTTGCCTTGCATAATTTCATTTTATTTTTTATTTATTTTTTATCTTTTTTTAATTGCATTTTAGGTTTGGGGGTACATGTGAAGAACACGCAAGATTGTTGCATAGGTACACACATGGCAGCATGATTTGCTGCCTTCTTCCCCTTCACCTATATCTGGCATTTCTCCCCATGCTCTCTCTCCCCAACTCCCCAGCCCCTGCTGTCCCTCCCCTATTTCCCCCTGTCAGACCCCAGTGTGTGATGTTCCCCTCCCTGTGTCCATGTGTTCTCATTGTTCAACACCCACCTGTGAGTGAGAACATGTGGTGTTTGATTGTCTGTTCTTGTGTCAGTTTGCTGAGAATGATGGTTTCCAGGTTCATCTATGTCCCTACAAAGGACACAAACTCATTGTTTTTGATGGCTGCATAATATTCCATGGTGTATATGTGCCACATTTTCCCTGTCCAGTCTATCATCGATGGGCATTTGGGTTGGTTCCAGGTCTTTGCTATTGTAAACAGTGCTGCAATGAACATTCGTGTGCATGTGTCCTTATAGTAGAATGATTTATAATCCTTTGGATATATACCCAGTAATGAGATTGCTGGGTCAAATGGAATTTCTATTTCTAGGTCCTTGAGGAATCGCCACACTGTCTTCCACAATGGTTGAACTAATTTACACTCCCACCAACGGTGTAAAAGTGTTCCTATTTCTCCACATCCTCTCCGGCATCTGTTGGCTCCAGATTTTTTAATGATCACAATGCCTTGCATAATTTTAAAGGATATGTTTCTACTCCCTGTGGACAGAGAACAGAAGTATGCATCTAGAAGTTGCAAAAATAAGCTGAGATCCTTTAAAGAAAAAAAATATTACTTTGATGTGATTGAAACATGACTGACTTCAAATTTGGGCAAAAGAGTTGTTTCTACTTACATAGGTTAGGGCTATTTTCTACGTTGGATGCTTTATTAGTGAACAGATTGGTTCTTCTCTGGCAGGTCCTCGTTCATCTCTTAATTTGACAGCAGTCTAATCAAATATTGGTACCTGTCTATAAAAAACCTCCAAGGAGGTTTGTTCACACTCAGCTTAATAAAATGGAATTGTTAGCATATTGGTTTGTTTAATCACAATTACATATTTTTCCAGAAATTATCAATGTCATTTGTTGTTCATTGTTCTATTTAAAAATTCACACATTGTCTTGTCTGAGCCTGAAAAGCTAGACATGAAGAAAACAAAATGAAACAGATTATTACCATCACAATCAATGAATTGCCACTTATGGTTACTAGCATTGTTTTCTGACATATGGGTCCTAAAAGGCTTACCATGCATGATTATATTCATATATATGGCAGCTTTTATAGAGGTGCCCTGTTTTTCACACAAAGCCATTAAAAAATAACATTTTATAAAAGAAAAATGCAACTTTTAGCAGGGAGAGTTTTTTATACAGCCCTATGTATGAATTTTAGTTTTCCTCAAAAATACTAAATAATATGCTGCATTATATATTCATTGCCTGTTAAGAAGATAGATTTGCATTATTCTCAGTTACCAGATCCCAGAAATCTTTTAGTATCATCTTCTAGCTAGTTATACTTGATAACTCTTTTTCAAAACAAAATTTGATTTGTCTGCATGAAGCGGATTTGTATTCTTGTTTCATGCTTAATTTTGTGCATATTGTAGACCAGAGTTTAGCATTTTAATTGCCTATTCATTATAATTGATTGACTAAATAAATCCTCCCCATGTTCATCCCACTAATTGCCTACTTGCTTACTTATATAAATTGTCTATATGTTTATGTTACCATAAGATGAATAAAAAGAGATTTATTTTCTACTCACCTGATACAAATTGCTAAAACTATAGTTGAATAGTTTAATAAAGATGATAATAAATGATACTTTATTTTCTAAATTCAAGAATTTAATGTTTCATTTAATAAATATTGTTTTACTTACTGTACTAAGGAAAATAGCCCAGGATTTTTTACATTTTACCTAAAAAGTTACATCTTAAAAAATCAACCAGTATCAATTAATTATTACTTGATTATTTAACAAAAAATTACTTGAAAAATTTCCCGTAAATTTAATGAATGAAATACATAAAACTATGGCTAAATCCCAAAGTAACGTCCTAGAAGGCAACAGTATTCATAAGAATGAACTTTTATTACTATATATATAATGTGGAGAATTATAGCCATAATTCTCAGAAGCACTAGTTGAAACTGGGTTTACCAAATGTAAAGAAAATCACAAAATTGAAGATAGTATGAAAAGAGAGGCAATAATGTTGGCACCTTATATTTATTTTTTAGTGGGTCCTAAAATTTTCCCCAGCAGCTGGTTAGGATGAAAGAGGAAAGAAGACATAACAGTGATTGCTGCTGAGGGGAAAAATGTAAGACCTTTAAGCACAGGGCGGCTGAACCTTCTTTTCTCCTGTGCTGCAATGAAATAATATACCATTTGATATTTTCCCTAGAGATAGCAAATGATCCGTGAACAGAAAGCAAATACTTCTTTTACAATCGTATTTATTGTGAAAATATACAGAAAATATTTATTCCAAATTTCATATAAGTGATGGTTTGCTATGTAGAAAAATGTAAAGGATTGATCTTTATTAAAATTTGAAACACTGGAACAAATAACATTAATGAACTTTTTGTTTTATAGTGATTAGCAGAAGTAGTATGTTATTTTATACTTTTAGACAGAAAAATATTACCAATGATTATATGTTCTGAGTAAATGAAATGGCTCTTCTGATTCTTCCTCTGCAGATTGGCATCCCAGAGTTGTTATCTTTGTCAGCTAAAGACTTAACAATGTGATTTTTACTTTTCCTCTGTAATTATTTGAATGCATGGCACTTACACGTGGATTAGCTTAAGGGTAGATTAAACATAAACGTTCTAATAGCTCCTATTCTTACGTATAGATTATTTTAATATTTCTTAGGCTTTTTATATATGTATTCTGCTATGTGGATTAATGTTAACAGTCTGGTTTGTTAGTGACTGATTGTTGAGGGCCATAGTCTGAGTAAAGATTCTAATTTTGAAAATACATGTTACTAGCTGACTATTAATTTCTTCATTTAATGTAAATATAAAAACTTTATTATTGAAAGGCACATCTTTCTTTTAAGGAAGGTGAAACCCTAAAATAAAATCTAAAAGTTGTTGCTAATCCTGAGCAGCTAATAAAGCCCCTTCATCTAAACATTTGGATCGGTTTTGTCTGTTCAAAGGGGGTTTCTGGGCTGAGTTCCTAAGAGGCGGGCTAAAGAGAGCTGGATATTTTAGTGAGAAGTTGGAGTTAGGAATGGTCTGAGAAGGATGGATTCGGCAAAAGAGAAAAAAAAAAGAAGCCCTGGCGCGGTGGCTCACGCCTGTAATCCCAGCACTTTGGGAGGCAGAGGCGGGTGGATCACAAGGTCAAGAGAGGCAGAGGTTGTGGTGAGCCAAGATTGCGCCATTGCACTCCAGCCTGCGTAACAAGAGCTAAACTCCATCTCAAAAAAAAAAAAAAAGACTAAGGGAGAAGAGAGTCAGCAATATCACCAAGGCTGGATGCTCCATGAGTTCATATATCTGGTGAAAAAATCCCAGTTGCAAATTAAGCAAAAGGGATCTGAAACAGGAAAATCCAATGTTCAACTTTTAGTTCTTGGCTTTGTCTATATAAATCCCATGTTGATTTCTACCATTTAGTAATGACTTATGGTTATATAAAATTTTCTATCAATGATTTTTCTTTATTGGCTTCCATCTTTTTGTAATTTCCCATTTATTTTTTGTTGACAAATAATAATTTTACATATTCATGAAGTGCTTAGTGATGTTTCAACACATGTACTGTGTAGTGATCAGATCCAGGTACTCACCATATACATCATTTCAAACACTGATCATTTCATTGAAAAACTTTTATCATTTTCTTTACACCTATCATATCCTCTCTCTAGCTATTTGAAGCTACGTCATATTTTATTAGCACCTACACTCATTGATTGTACATTGGTATAGAACACTAGAACTTATTCCTCCTATCTAGCTGTAATTTTGCATCTTTCAACAAATCTCTTCCTATCCTTTCCTTCCCCCATTCTTCCCAGCCTCTAGTATCCTCTGTTATATTTTTTACTCCCATGAGATCAACATGTTTTAGTTTCCACATATGAATGAGAACATGTGGCATTTAACTTTTTGTTTCTAGATTATTTCACTGAATACAATGTCCTCCAATTCTATGCATGTTGCCATGAACCACAGCATTTTCTTCTTTTTATGACTGAATAGTATTCCATTGTGTATGTATGCCAGCAATTTAAAATGCATTTACCTGTTGTTGGACACCTTACCTTTGGTATTGTGAATAGTGCTGCAGTAAACATAGGGGTACATCTGTCTCTTCCATATACTGATTTCATCTACTTTGGATAAATGCCCAGTAGTGGGATTGCTGGATCATACGGTAGCTCTACTTGCAGTTTTTTTGAGGAACCTGCTCCCACAGTGTCTGTACTGGTTTCCGTTTCCACCAAAAGTGTATAAGAATTCCCCTTTCTCTGCATACTTACCAGCATTTGTTATTTTTTGTTCAGTATTATTTCTTCTATTCGTCTACTCTTTGTATGTCTTCTTTTGAGAAATGCCTGTTAGGATCATTTGACCATTTGCAATTGAATTATTTATTTTTATGCTGCTGAGACATTAGATTTCCTTATATATTCTGGAAGTTAATCCTTGGTCAAATGAGTAGTTTGCAAATATTTTCTCCCCTTCTGTAGGGTGTCTTTTTACTCTGTTGATTATTTTCTTTGTTTTGCAGAAGGTTTTTAGTTTGATATGATCCCATACATCTAGTTTTGCTTTTGTTGCCTGCACTTTTGAGGTCTTATTCATAAAATCTTTTTCAAGATCAACGTCCAGACGTGCTTCCCATGTTCTTTTCTAGTAGTGTTAAGTTTCAGGTCTTAGATTTAGGTCTTTAATCCTTTTGGGTTGATTTTTGTATGTCTAGAGAAGTAGAGGTCTGGTTTTGTTCCTCTGCATATGGATGTCTAGTTTTCCCCGAACCATTTATTGCTGTTCTTTCCTCAATGAGTGTCGTTAGCACCTTTGTGGAAAATCAGTTGGCTGTAGATATGTAGGTTAATTTCTGGGTTCTCTATTTTGTTCCACTGGTCTGAGTGTCTATTTTTATGCTAGTAACATGATGTTTGGGTTACCACAGCTTTGTAGGAACTTTGTGGTAAGGTGAGGGCTCTGACTGCATTCTCTGTGCTCAAGAATGCTTTGGTTATTTAGGATATTTTTGAGTTCCATAGAAATTTTAGAATGTTTTTTCTGTTCCTGTGAAAAATGTTATTGGTATTTTGATTGGTATTTTGATTAAATCCGTAGGTTGTTTTGAGTAGTATTGTCATATTAACAATATTAATTATTCTGGCCCATGAGCATGAGATGCTTTTTCCATTTATTTGTATTCTCTTCAATTTTCTTTAGTCAGTGTTTTGTAGTTTTCCTACTAGAGGCATTTTACCTCCTTTGTTAAATTTATGCATAAGTTTTTTTTTTTGTAATTATTGTAAATAAAGATTGCCTTCTTGATTTTTTTCAGCTAGTTCATTGTTTGTATATAGAAATGCTTCTGGGTTTTGTATATTAATTTTGTATCCTGCAACTTTATTGAACTTGTTTATGGAGTTCTGTTTTTTGATAAGAGTCTTTAGTCTTTTACAAATTTTTTTAAAATATGTAAGGTCATACCATCTGCTGTTGGCATACATTTTAACTAATGATCTTAACTGAGTGTCATGTTTGTGTTGATACAGAGAAGAAAAGGTACAACATGCAGAATACATCGCAACTCTTCCTAACTTAATTCCGTAGAAACATGTAGACTCAGAAGTGACCATGAGAAGTTTGCAGAAGTCTTTGATGGTACACTGTTCCTTCGTCATGCATCAATAGGGAAAGGTCTTGCCTGAGGCAATTATCCCTCATTCTAAGACGCTGGGTAACTGTAGCCAACACTGATTTATAAATATTTAAAATTATAAGGAATAATGACGTAAGCAGGTTTAGGAAAATTGACTTCTACTCTCTGTGGTAACCACAATCTTCCAAAACAAACGCCTAGCCTTTGCATTTTAGCATTTTTCCTATTAGAAATATTCATTCCTTCAACTGTTTGGTAAGTAACTTTTGTGAATCTACTTTGTACCAGAAACTGCATTAGATTCTGGAAATGTGGACATGAATAAAATTGCCACGACCCTTAAAAAGTTCATAGCTCTGTTTTTCTTTCAGAGAAAAAGATATACATAATTAAAACGCAGTGTGATATAATAAGAATAGAGTTGTACAAAAACTGTGGTAGGCATCCCAGAGAAATAGAAAGTGATTATTACTGTGACTGTGTTCCTAATAAATTCGGAATACAGGCAGAATTTATTAGGAACTTCAGGTTCGAAATGGGGGACTGAATATCTACTTTTAATTCTCATCTGTTCTCAAATCTCATTGAAATGACATAAGAAATCCATAGCAATCCTGAAGAACCGGGAAGGCATCAGAAGATGGGAACTCTGGAAATGTTAGAAAGGAGAAACAGATCAGTTTGGATTGATGTTGAGGGGAGCTGTAGTAATTGAAAGATAACATGGAAAACATTCAGTGCTGCTTTTCCTAAAGGAACACTGAAAGACCATGAGATTAGAGCATGCAAAGCTGATGTTTGAGCACAGGAAAATTAGCAGGTAAGTAACTGAAAGATTTCTAGGTCAGCATTCACCCTTTACAGAGTGCCTCCATGAACTTTTGGCCTCCAGATTATAGCTAGCAAATATAGGCCTCTAAATAAAATAGAGTCTACCACAGTGGATTCCCAGTTTGGGCATCAGGCCTGAAAAACTAAGCAGGACTGGTAACTCCTGTCTTCTACAATTTATATCATGAAAATGTCATGGGCATGGAAGGAAGGTCATCAGTCCCTTTGCTGCATTTTCCTTCCCATGTTGGGCTTATGCAACTTTGAGTTATATTTACTGACAGAAGAAAAGTGATTTTTTTGCAAGTGCTGGGGAAACATAAGCTACGTATACAAATTAATTCTAGATGCTAATGAGTAACTCTGCGGAAATCACAAAAAATCACTTCAAAAAAGGAGGTCATAATCTAAACACATAACTGATCTCTGAAGAAACAGTTAATGCATAAAATAAAATCTTAAAGTAAGACTATTTGACATTCCTGGAGTGTTTTACAGTGATGTCACACCCAAACATAAAGTTATAAGCATAAAGCATAGTCTCTTCATAGAGGGAGGAGAATTAAAGAATAAAAAAATTGGAGAAATTAAAAATTATTATTTATAGAGGAGAGTAGAAAATTTGAATAGCAAAAGAGATATGGCTGACAGATAATCTGTTAATCTAGAAGCAAATGTATTAAGAACAAATGCAATAATACAGCGTTGTTATTATATGAGAAAAGAGACAAAGAAGACAGATGTAAAACATCTGATACCAGTTTAATGGAAAATCCAGAATACAATATGTAAGGAAGAAGGAAAGTACTATATTAAAAGAAAAAATTCAGGTCTCCCCTCAGACTTAAAGAACTTTTCAAATATTTTAAGATAACATTGTGGAAAAGGAAAATAAAAAAACATAGATTTAATAAATATTTTGTGAGTTCCAAACTGCAAAGAAAATCTAAGAGACAGAAGAGGGTCCTTACAAATGAATTATTAATTGTTAAACTGGATGCTAAGGATTATGGCAAATGTCTATAATTAATAATAGAATTTTGATCCTAGAATTCTATACCAAAATATAACTAAAAATGAAATCGTATGCTACAATGAGCTCTTACTGGAAAAAATATTCAAGATAAGGATGCAGTAAAACAAAACAAAAATATGAGTTCAAGAGTTAGACCTTGGGTACGAAAAGCAATGATGAGAGAAGGAGCTAGTAAAACTTCTAATTACATTTTGAATTTCTAATAATTTGGCTATGAAATTTTAAATGAGAAGAAACTCCTGACACATGTGAGACAAAGTAGACAGTAAAATTACTATCAATAGGGAGCTAGAATTCCACATAATTTTAACAAAATGTGGGAGGATGGGCAGGGAAAATAACTACGTTGAGCTCTTGGGGGTTTTTTTGATGTTGTTTTTTGAAACAGGGTTTCACTTTGTCACCCAGGCTGGAGACCAGTGGTGGAATTACAGCTCACTGTAGCCTCAACATCATGGGTTCAAGTGATCCTTCCACCTCAGCCTCCCAAGTAGCTGGGACCACAGGTATGTGCCATAATGCCAGGCTAATTTTTTAATTTTTTGTGGAGACCTGGTCTCCCTATGTGGCCCAGATGGGTCCCGAACTTCTGGGCTCAAGTGAGCCTTCTGCCTTGGCCTCCAAAGTGCTGGGATTTCAGGCATAAGCCACTGCGCTTGGCTGACTTCCTGCATTATACAATGGCCAGAGGTTATGCATATAATTGTTTTTGCAATTAAGAGAAAACATTTCAAACATACTTTTATAAACTCAATAAAAACTATAAATATAAAAGAAAAACAAGAGAGTATTGTCTTATCATTGAAATAGACCGAAAATGTAAAAAAAACTTGATTAAAATAGGAAGCTTCGCAGGAAAAAGGGCAGCCTTACCTTATTTTGATGCGAAAATAAGGCAGAAAAATCTCAGAGCAATGCCATTTATAAATGCAGAGATAAAATCTGAAATATTAAAAATTAATATTACAAGTAAGTCAAAATTAATAAGTTATAGTGTTTTTACCACTGTAGGTTGACTATAGTTAACAATAATATATATAGTTTCAAAAAGAATATTGAATGTTCCTAACACAAATAAATAATAAATGTTTGAGAAGATAGATATGCTAATTACCCTGATCTAATAATTGTACATTTTATGTATCAAACTATAACTTAATACCTCATAAATATGTATAATTATTTGTCAGTTAGAAAAATACAATTTAAAAATGTTAAATAACAAAAATTAATATTATAATGTAATCATGATTTTTTATTTCAGAAGTGCAAAGTCAGCTCAACAGTAGGAAATATAAGTTCTTATATTAATATATTAAAAGAGGATAAAATCAGTTATGTTACTTTTCTGAATCACAAAAACATTTATGTTTATAATTCTGCAAAGACACCAGTAGGCAATTTCATTAAAATTATATCTACAATAATAGCATCAAACTGAAGCTATAAAGTTAAGAAACACCTCAGAGCCATAATAAACAAAATCATAAAGCTATAAGAAAATAGAGTATGAAAGATTTAAATTGTCTAAATTAATTGCTCCTTAATAGAAATATTTAGTATTGTAAATATATTATTTATCTATTGTATAATTTCAATGCAAATTGCATCGAAAATTACATAGGACTGTCAAATTACATTTGCACTGTCAAAATTACATAGGACCTATTTTCTTGAACTTTAAAATTTTATCCTAAAGGTTTCTATTTTTTGAAATGAAAATATTATAATAGCCAAGAAAAATTCAGATTCATCCATTTATTTAATATTATGTATAGTAGCAAAAAAGTTCTAAAGATTGATTATTAAATTATGAAATGTGGAAGAAAAATCAGTTATTGAGACATATTATGATCTTATACAATAAGGAAAATGGCAATAATTTTAGTGATATATGTAAAAACAAAATGTCTGTAACTCTATATAAGGGCAAACATAAAAATAAGAATACATGAGACAAAGTTAAATGCCATGAAAAAATAGTGTGTTAGAATTGAACATAACACTTCTTAGTCTTAAAATATCTAATATAGTTAATATGTCATCTTTCAATAAAACAAATATGAAAAGCACACCAAGTGGGGTCATAAATAATTTAAATACTCAGAAAACGTTAATAAAGAGTTTTTTTTTTCTTTTTTTTTATTGTATTTGGGCTCTAGGGTACACGTGTACATTCTGCATCCTATAGAATTGTTGCATAGGTACATACATGCAACGGTGGTTTGCTGTCTCCACCCCCCATCTACCTGTCGCCTACGACAGGCATTTCTCCCGGTGTTATCCCTCCCAATCCTCCCCAACCTCCGGGCTGTCTCTCCCCCAGCTCCCCTTCACCCCCCCACCTAGCCCTGTGAATGTTGTTCCCTTTCCTGTGCCCAAGTGTTCTCATTGTTCATCACCCGCCTATGAGTGAAAACGTGGTGTTTGGTTTTCTGTTCTTGTGTTGGTTGCTGAGAATGATGGTTTCGAGGTTCATCCATGTCTCTACAAAGGACCTGAGCTCATTGATTTTTAAGGCTGTATAATATTCCATCGTGTATATGTGCAACATTTTTTTTTGTTCATTCTATCATCAACGGGCATTTGGATTGGTTCTAGGTCTTTGCTATCATAAACAGTGCCACAATGAACATACATGTGCATGTGTCTTTATGATAGAACGATTTATAATCCTTTGAGTATACCCAGTAATGGGATTGCTGGGTCAAATGGAATTTCTATTTCTAGATCCTTGAGGAATTGCCACACTGTCTTCCACAATGGTTGAACTAATTTACACTCCCATCCACAGTGTAAAAGTGTTCTTTTTTCTCCACATCCTCTCCAGCACTCGTTTCCAGATTTTTTAATGATCACCATTCTAACTGGTGTGAGATTGTATCTTAATGTGATTTTGATTTGCATTTCTCTAATGACCAATGATGATGAGCACTTTTCCATATGTTTGTTGGCCAGTTATTTTTCTTCTTTTGAAAAGTGTTCATATCCTCCACCCACTTTTGAATGGGTTTGTTAGCTTTTTTCTTATAAATCTGCTTTAGTTCTTTGTAGATTCTGGATATTAGCCCTTTGTCAGATGCACAGATTGCAAAAAGTTTTTTCCCATTCTGTTGTTTGCCAAGTCACTCTAATGATTGTTTCTTTTGCTGTGCAGAAGCTCTGGAGTTTAATTAGATCCCATTTGTCTATTTTGGCTTTTCTTGCCATTGCTTTTGGTGTTTCAGTCATGAAGTTATTGCCTGTGTCTATGTCCTGAATGGTTTCATCTAGGTTTTCTTCCAGGATTTTTAAGGTGTTAGTTCTTATGTTAAAATCTTTAATCCATCTGGAGTTAATTTGTGTAAGGAAGGGGTCCAGTTTCAACTTCCTGCATGTGGCTAGCCAGCTTTCCCAACACCATTTATTAAACAGGGAATCCTTTCCCCATTGCTTGTTTTTGTCTGGTTTATCAAAGATCAGATGATTGTAGATCTGTGGCATTGCCTCCGAGGCCTCTGTTCTGTTCCATTGGTCTATATCTCTATTTTGGTACCAGTACTATGCTGTTTTGATTACTGTAGCCTTATAGTATAGTTTGAAGTCAAGTAGTGTGTTGCCTACAGTTTTGTTCTTTTTGCTTAGGATTGTCTTGGCTATGTGGGCTCTCTTTTGGTTCCATATGAAGTTTAAAATGTTTATTTCCAGTTCTGTGAAGAAGGTCAGTGGTAGCTTGATGGGGATGGCATTGAATCCATAAGGTACTTTGGGCAGTATGGCCATTTTCACAATATTGATTCTTCCTAACCATGAGCATGGAATGTTTTTCCATCTGTTTGTGTCCTTTCTTATTTCCTTGAGTAGTGGTTTGTAGTTCTCCTGGAAGAGATCTTTTATCTCCTTTGTTAGCTGTTTTCCTAGGTATTTTATTCTCTTTGTAGCAATTATAAATGGGAGTTCGCTCATAATTTAACTCTCTGTTTGTCTGTTGTTGGTGTATAGGAATGCTTGTGATTTCTGCATATTGATTTTGTATCCTGAGACTTTGTTGAAGTTGCTTTTCAGCTTAAGGAGGTTTTGGGCTGAGACAATGGGGTCTTCTAAATATACAATCATGTCATCTGCAAATAGGGACAATTTGACTTCTTCTTTTCCTAATAGAATGCCCTTTATTTATTTCTCTTGCCTAATTGCTCTGGCTAGAACTTCCAATACTATATTGAATAGGAGTGGTGAGAGAGGGTATACTTGTCTAGTGCCAGTTTTTAAGGGGAATGATTCTAATTTTTCCCCATTCAGTATGATATTGGCTGTGGGTTTGTCATAAATAGCTTTTATTGTTTTGAGATACATTCCATCGATACCTAGTTTATTGAGAGTTTTTAGCATAAAAGGCTGTTGAATTTTGTCAAAGGCCTTCTCTGCATCTATTGAGATAATCCTGTGGTTTTTGTCTTTGGTTCTGTTTATGTGGTGAATTACGTTTATAGATTTGCATATGTTGAACCAGCCTTGCATCCCTGGGATGAAGCCTACTTGATCATGGTGGATAAGCTTTTTGATGCGCTGTTGGATTCAGCTTGCCAGTATTTTATTGAAGATTTTTGCATCAGTGTTCATCATGGATATTGCCCTGTAGTTTTCTTTTTTAGTTGTGTCTCTGCCAGATTTTGGTATCAGGATGATGTTGGTCTCATAGAAAGAGTTAGGAAGGATTCCCTCTTTTAGTATTGTTTGGAATAGTTTCAACAGGAATGGTACCAGCTCCTCTTTGTATATCTGGTAGAAGTTGGCTGTGAACCCATCTGGACCTGGACTTTTTTTGTTGTAGGCTATTAATTGCTGCCTCAACTTCAGACCTTGTAATTGGTTTATTCAGGGTTTCAACTTCTTCTTGCCCTAGTCTTGGGAGTGTGCAAGTGTCCAGGAATTTATCCATTTCTTCCAGATTTACTGGTTTATGTGCATAGAGTTTTTTGTAGCAATTTCTGATGGTAGTTTGTATTTCCGAGGAATCGATGGGGATCTTCCCGTTATCATTTTTTTATTGCATCTATTCAATTCTTCTCTCTTTTCTTTTTTATTAACCTAGCTAGTGGTCTGCCTATTTTGTTGATCTTTTCAAACAACAAGCTCCTGGATTTATTGATGTTTTGAAGGGCTTTTTGTGTCTCTGTCTCCTTCAGTTCTGCTCTGATTGTAGTTATTTTTTGTCTTCTGTTTGCTTTTGAGTTTTTTTGATCTTGCTCCTCTAGCTCTTTCAATTTTGTTGATAGGATGTTGATTTTAGATCTTTCCTTGTTTCTCATGTGGGCATTTATTGCTATAAATTTCCCTCTAGACACTGCTTTAAATGTGTCCCATAGGATCTGGTATGTTGTGTCTTCATTCTCATTGGTTTCAAAGGACATTTTTATTTCTGCCTTCATTTCATTGTTTATCCATTCATCATTCAGGAGCAAGTTGTTCAGCTTCCATGTGATTGTGCAGTTTTGAGTGCTTTTCTTAATCCTGAGTTCTAATTTGATTGCGCTGTGGTCTGAGAGACTGTTATGATTTCTGTTCTTTTGCATTTGCTGAGGAGTGATTTACTTTCAATTATGTGGTCAATTTTGGAGTAAATGCAATGTGGTGCTGAGAAGAATGTGTATTCTGTGGATTTGGGGTGGAGTGTCCTGTAAATGTCTGTTAGGTCTGCTTGGTCCAGATCTGCGTTCAAGTCCGGGATATCCTTGCTGACTTTCTGTCTCGTTGATCTGTCCAGTATTTTCAGTGGAGTGTTAAAGTCTCCCACTGTTATTGTGTGGGAGTCTGTCTTTTTGTAGGTCTTTAAGAACTTGCTTTATGTATCTGGGTTCTCCTGCATTGGGTGCATAAATATTTAGGATAGTTAGCTCTTCTTGTTGCATTGATCCTTTTACCATTATGTAATGCCCTTCTTTGTCTCTTTTGATCTTTGTTGGTTTAAAGTCCGCTTTATCAGAGACTAGGTTTGCTACCCCTGCTTTTTTTTGCTCTCCATTTGATTGGTAAGTCTTCCTCCATCCCTTTATTTTGAGTCTATGTGAGTCTTTGCATGTGAGACGGGTCTCCTGAATACAGCACACTGATGGTTCTTGGCTTTTTATCCAGTTTGCCAGTCTCTGTCTTTTGATTGGGGCGTTTAGGCCATTTACATCCAACATTAATAATATTATGTTTGAATTTGATCCTGCCATTTTGTTGCTGGATGGTTGTTTTGCCCATTAGTTGATGTGGCTTCTTCATTGTGTCATTGTTCTTTACCATTCGGTATGTTTTTGCAGCAGCTGGTACTGGTTGTTCCTTTCCCTGTTTAGTACTTGCTTCAGTAGCTCTTGTAAGGCAGGCTTTGTAGCAACGAAATCTCTCAGCAATTGCTTGTCCATAAAGGATTTTATTTCTCCTTCACTTATGAAGCTTAGTTTGGCCGGACATGAAATCCTGGGTTGAAAGTTCTTTTTTTTAAGGATGTTGAATATTGGCCCCCACTCCCTTCTAGCTTGCAGGGTTTCTGCCAAGAGATCTGCTATGAGTCTGATGGGCTTCCCTTTGTGGGTGACCCGACCTTTCTCTCTGGCTGCCCTTAGGATTTTTTCTGTCATTTCAACCCTGGTGAATCTGACAACTATGTGCCTTGGGGTTGCTCTTCTTGAGGAATATCTTTGTGATGTTCTCTCTGTATTTCCTGGATTTGATCATTGGCCCGCCTTTTTAGGTTGGAAGAGTTCTCTTGGATAATATCTTGAAGAGTGTTTTCCATCTTGAATTCATTCTTCTCGTCACATTCAGGTACACCTATCAAATGTAGTTTAGGTCTTTTCACATAATCCCATAGTCCTTGGAGGCTTTGTTCATTTCTTTTCACTCTTTTTTCTCTAATCTTGCCTTCTTGTTTTATTTCATTGATTTGATCTTCTGTCTCCGATATCCTTTCTTCTGCTTGATCAATTTGACTGTTGAAACTTGTGTGTGCCTCACGAAATTCTTGTGCTGTGTTTTTCAGCTCCATCGATTTGTTTATGTTCTTCTCTAAGCTGGTTATTCTAGTTAGCATTTTGTCTAACCTTTTTTCAATGTTCTTAGTTTCTTTGCATTGGGTTAGAACACGGGTTTTTAACTCAGAGAAATCTGTTATTTCCCACCTTCTGAAGCCTGCTTCTGTCAACTCATCAGATTCATTCTCTGTCTTTTTTTGTTCCCTTGATGGTGAGGTGTTGTGATTCCTGGGAGGAGAAGAGGTGTTCTGTTCTTTGATGGTTTCATCCTTTCTGCACTGTTTTTTTCCCATCTTTGTGGATTTATCTCCCTTTAATCTTTGAAGTTGATGGTTTCAGGAGGAGTGCCTGAGTGGACTTTTTTTTCTGTTGAGGTTGGAGCTCTACCTTTTTTGGACTGTAGAGGGCGTTGCTGGGCTCTCTAGGATTCAGTCAGGTTGCTGGGTGGGTGGGCCTTCCCTGGAGTTTGTTTGCAGGTGAGATTAGCCCCACCTTCCCAATGGCATCTCTCCTTCCCCAGCTGGATCTTCCTGGTTGGGGTCAAGCTGGTGTATTTGCTGCCAGCTTTAAGTTCTGTGGAGGTGGGGCCTACCAGGCCTTATGGTCTCTTTCCCTGCTTTCAACTCTGCCTCCCTCTTTGGGACAGTCTGTCCTGCTGTCCTTAATCCAAACTCCCACCCAGGTCCCCACAACAACTTGCCCCACCCAGCGGTAGCTGCTTCTCAGATTTGCATCAACTACCCAGGGTACCACCCCCCATCTGGCAGGGCTCTCGTGTACCGTGGGTGACAGGAGGGATGAGGTAAGCACAGGATCTGAGTCGGAACACTGAGGAGGTTAAGTCCCCCGATGCCCCGAGCCAGCTGCACATTTCAGGTGGGGATGCACCCCCCACCCCCGTCTTGATTTGTCCCCCGGGAGGCTCTTGCCCTGTGGCTCCTTCCCTGGGCCTATTTTCAGAGCCCTGTCAGTCCCACAGAAACAAGTCCTCTAGCCTTCTGCGTCTCATTCACTGGGAGCAGCATTCTGGTGCTGGCTTCTCTCGGCCATCTTGGCGCCCACCCCAAGAGCTTATTTTTCTTTTAAAGTACTTAGTTTAGAATGACTTCTTTTTTATTCAAAATAAAGCGATAAAGAATTACCATGAGCTTCTTGGAGCTATTCATGTCCCTAACCATGAATCAGGCAGTCTCCCATGTTCCTGTGTGGGTAAACTGTTACCGGAGACGTGAAAGTATTGTCGCACACTTCTGTCGTGTATGAGATTATAGAAGCTTAAACTTCAAAATAAATACTTTGGGTCTTTTAAATTTAATTTCTTACCCAAAGCTTTTGTTTGAAGATTTACAAAGATCATTAGGTCCGCTTTGTGAGGCTGACCATTCCTTTCAGGATGGTACCAATGCAAGTTTTTTCCTTGGTCCAAACCAAATCTTTGCCTCTGTAATTTCTTTCAGTTGGTCCTGGTTTTGTCTTCTGAACTATGAAGAGCATTACCTCACAGGGCAGGTCTGCAGGGGTTTGAAGCCAGCTTCAGTTGTCCTACATCTTGTATTCTCCTCTTTGTTCCCAACACCTTCAATGCCTGCATCTTCCCCTGTAAATAGCTGATCTTTTGACATTTGCTTACCTTTCTTGATAGACAATTTACTTTAGCCATGCCCAAATCAAATATGCTCTCCTGATATAGGCCAGCTACTAACGAGGCCACCTGGAATGTTGTAAGTTCCATAGTTTAAAATTACATAACATAACATAGTTTTAAATTACATTTATTGTTTTAGAAAAGCTGTTGGCTCACACCGAGCTTGCTGTTCACAAAAACCTGTTGGTTTTTTTCAAATGAATTACTTAAGTTATACTTCATCTGTTCTGCATTTGAGAAATCATTTTTAAGGCTCAAGGGTAGGTCTAAAATATACCTCTGAAAAGTTATTAGGAAAAATATATCTCTAATAAGTTATTAGTAAAAGCTAATAAGTTTTTAGTCTGTTGAAATAATTTTAAATATTGAATGTCATGCTACATGTTACCTAGTTAACTCAATTTTTAGTTATATGCAAATTTAATTAGTATGTCATTTATATCTTCTCTTAAGTTAGTAATCAAAGTATTAAATTGGTCAGGATTTCATTGCTGTATCACTAGAGAAAACCAGGCTGGCATGATAGGGATGGCTGTCTAGCTAGCTACAGCCTAGCTAACTGTATTCTTGTCCCATCCATATTTTATTACTGTAGCCTCAAGAACATCATGAGAGGCTTTGTTACATCTCCCCCTAAAGGAAAAACACTTCAATAGGAAGGCTGTAAGATTACTGTTTGCTCTGTTAAAAGCAGCATAATTCTCCATTTTGAATAGTCTTATATGGAGTCAAAATTTATAAAGCATAATATGGTGGAATTGCTGTGTTTGGAATCAGGGTGGAGAGACAGGAAAGCTACTCCCATTACCCTCATTTCTCGGAAGCCCATCCTACATCATGGCTGCTCGCAAGCCTCAGGGGTGCAAGAAAAACACTTGATGACACTGATTTGTAGTGTCCCGTCATATTTATCAGTAGACTCAGCTCCGCTATCGAGGAAATAAGACCCGCTAGGGAGAGAGTATACTAGGTGAACACATGCTCATGCTTCGATGCCCACTGTTGTATTTGACTTACTCCTTAAAATCTGTTTAATGCTTTTATTGGATAACATAATGTGTATTAGCAATGCTTTCAAGCTTACTGACATGTGTGTATACGTGTGTGTGTGTGCGCGTGTGTGTTTGACACATATATCCTCCTTTTATAATACAGGAATTATAATTAGTGCAAAGGCCAAATCCTGGTGTCTGCTATGTCTTCTTAGAATTTTTAGTTAAGATATTTTGAAAGATCAAGAGACAAAAATTGCAACGACATGGGAAACTAAAAATAGGAATAGACCATATGCTGCTGTATGAATGCATGCACGTTCCAGTTGTAGACACATTCCACTCACTGTACCAGATCCCCCATGTCTGCTCTTTTGTGGCTTAAAGATTACATTGACCAGAAAATCTGGCAGCCACTCTCATTCTGATGCACGAGAACATCCACGGAAGATAATTTATTCAGTAACTTAACTTTAAAACATACAAAAAGGACAAATGTACTAGAAGTTTTTTTTAAAAAAATGAACATCTACTTGTCAAATCACATATTTTGATAAATTGAAGAAAAAACTGAAATTATGCACCACAGTGGGATATAGGCATCTGTAAATAAACACCTTTGATGCCTAGAAGCCCAGTGTATACAAACTAGGTATATGTTCTTCTCCCCTTTTTCAAGTAAAACCAGGCAAAAGATATTGTAATATAGCTGCAATTGACTTGGGGGATAAATTCTTGTATTAAAACAAGATTTTAAAGACATATGCTTTTGAATTTTACTTATTACCGTATTTTGGTTCTCATTTCCCATCTTCATATGCTGAAACTATTTTTATGTGTTTACTCCTTTGGTATTAAATAAAAATTGGAAATTATGTTAAAGTGGAATATCAAATTTCATTCGGAAGTTACAATTTCCAATTTATAACATGATCAAAAGTGGAAAAAGGGGCAAGTATTGCATCCTGTCCTGTGTTCCACAATTACCTCAGGAAAAGTCTTGTATGTGGGTGCTGGGCGAGCAAATAAGAATCACTTAAGCAGTACACAACAACAGATGTAATTTTTTAATGTACTTTCCTTGAACAAAAAGAACTACTGTACAGTCTGACTCTTCATTATAGTTTCATAGGCTAACTAGTTCACTAGTCTCCTTAGTACACTGGAACAAATGACATAACTCAACTATCTATCTATCCATTTGTCTATCTATCTGTCTATTCACGCCGGGGATGAATACTTTACCCCATACTGAACACATTTCCTCAGACGGCTCTAGAAACAAAAGCGATAATTCATCAGTACATGTAGACTAAATATCTGGATAAGAATAACTCATATACTTTTTTGTAAAATAAAACATCAGAAAAGAGGTCTCAAGGATGAGTACACAGGGTAGTAAAGCAGGATGACATAGGGTTTATGGAAAGGTTTTTCAACATAAAGGCAAAAAACTACTCCGAAGATTCAGAGGGCTATATGTTTCTGTAAATAGTTTTCTGTGAGAATAAGACTGAAATGTTTAAGAATATTTGTCTTACTATCCTAAGAAAAATCCAATAACACAGCCAATAGGAGGTAGAAACAGGGACTGATATTAGTATCTCCGGATAGAAACAATAATTCTGATGTGGGTTCATTTAAGCGATTTTCTCATATAACTAGAAGAATGGAAGCAGAGTGGATTATCATGTAGGCTCATTGCAAAGGTCAAGTTGTCATCAGAGCTTCTGTGTTTTTCCAACCTCTTTGTGTTGGTTCTCTGTGTTCAGGCTGATTTACCTCATGTTCATAAAGGCTTATATGAAGATGGCTCAACATGTTCATGTGTCACATCCATACATATTAAATATGCACATGATGACAAGAGGTGCCTCCTCTTCCTAAGCCCCTCTCTCTCTCTCTCTCTCTTTTTTTTTTTTTTTATTTTGAGATGGAGTTTCATTCTTGTTGCCCAGGCTAGAGTGCAATGGTGCAATCTCGGCTCATTGCAACCTCCACCTCCAGGTTTAAATCAATTCTCCTGCCTCAGCCTCCCAAGTAGCTGAGATTACAGGTGCCCACCACCATGTCCAGCTAATTTATGTGTTTAGTAGAGACGAGGTTTCACCATGTTAGTCAGGCTGGTTGGTCTCAAACTCCTGACCTCAGGTGATCCACTCACCTTGCCTCAGCCTCCCAAAGTGCTGGGATAACAGGTCTGCACCACCGTGCCTGGCCCTAAGTCTCTTTCTTAGAAAAAAAAAAGCGTTATGCAGAAGCAGTCAGTTGACTTTGCTTTCACACTAACCTAAATTGAACCATACGAATGTTCCTTAGGCAATTACTGAAGTGAAAAGTAAAATAACTATGACTTGCTTAGACAAATTATCTGAGGAGGTTGTGAAATCCATTACAGGGTCACAGCTAGGGAAAAAGATGGTAAAATAAGAGGTTATAGAAGGGAACTCCCTAAAATAGAAAAATAAAAATCCACATTGGAAACAGTGAAGAGCAGGAATAAAATTGCAAAAATTGAATTGGTAATAAATAAACTTAAGAAGCTCTCTATATCTAGAAGACCCCATCGTCTCAGCCCAAAATCTCCTGAGACTGATAAGCAACTTCAGCAAAGTCTCAGGATACAAAATCAATGTGCACAAACACAAGCATTTCTATACACCAGTAACAGACTTAAAGGGAGCCAAATCAAGAACGAACTGCCATTCACAATTGCTACAAAGAGAATAAAATACCTAGGAATACAGGTAACAAAGAACGTAAAGGACCTCTTCAAGGAGAACTACAAGCCACTGCTCAACGAAATAAGAGAGGACGCAAACAGATAGAGAAACATTCCATGTTCATGGTTAGGAAGAATCAAAATCGTGAAAATGGCCATACTGCCCAAAGTAATCTACAGATTCAACGCTATCCCCATCAAGCTACCAATGACCTTCTTCACAGAACTGGAAAAAAACACCTTAAACTTCATATGGAACCAAAAGAGAGCCCACATAGCCAAGTCAATTCTAAGCAAAAAGAACAAAGCGGGAGGCATCACACTACCAGACTTCAAACTATACTACAAGGCTACAGTAATCAAAACAGCATGGCACTGGTACCAAAACAGAGATATAGACCAATGGAAAAGAACAGAGGCCTCAGAGGCAATGCAACATTTATCTACAACCATCCGATTTTTGACAAATCTGACAAAAACAAGGAATGGGGAAAGGATTCCCTGTTTAATAAAGGGGGTGTTGGGAAAACTGGCTAGCCATGTGCACAAAGCAGAAACTGGACCCCTTCCTGACACCTTACACTAAAATTACCTCCAGATGGATTAAAAACTTAAACATAAGACCTAACACCATAAAAACCCTAGAAGAAAATCTAGGCAAAACCATTCAGGACATAGGCGTAGGCAAGGACTTCATGACCAAAGCACCAAAAGCACTAGCAACAAAAGCCAAAATAGACACATGGGACCTAATCAAACTCCACAGCTTCTGCACGGCAAAATAAACAGTCATTAGAGTGAACCAGCAACCAACAGAATGGGAAAAAATTTTTGCAGTTTACCCATCTGACAAAGGGCTGATATCCAGAATTTACAAAGAACTAAAACAGATTTACAAGAAAAAAACTAACAAGCCCATTCAAAAGTGGGCAAAGGATATGAACAGACACTTTACAAAAGAAGACATACATGAGGCCAACAAACATGAAAAAATGCTCATTATCACTGGTCATCAGAGAAATGCAAATCAAAACAACATTGAGATACCATCTCAAGCCAATTAGAATGGCGATCATGAAAACATCTGGAGACAACAGATGCTGGAGAGGGTGTGGAGAAATAGGAACACTTTTACACTGTTGGTGGGAGTGTAAATTAGTTCAACCATTGTGGAAGACAGTGTGGCGATTCCTCAGGACCTAGAAATAGAAATTCCATTCGACCCAGCAATCCCATTACTGGGTATGTATCCAAAGGATTATAAATCATTCTACCATAAGGACACATGCACACGAATGTTCATTGCAGCACAGTTTACAATAGCAAAGACATGGAACCAATCTAAATGCCCATCGATGATAGACTGGACAGGGAAAATGTGGCACATATACACCGTGGAATATCACACAGCCATCAAGAACGATGAGTTTGTGTCCTTTGCAGGGACATGGATGAACCTGGAAGCCATCATTCTCAGCAAACTGACACAGGAGCAGAAAACCAAACACCGCATGTTCTCACTCATAGGCGGGTGTTGAACAATGAGAACACATGGACACAGGGAGGGGAGCACTACACACTGGGGTCTGTTGGAGGGAAACAGGGGAGGGACAGCAGTGGGTGGGGAGTTGGGGGGTTTGACATGGGAAGAAATGCCAGTTATAGGTGAGGGGTAGGAAGGCAGCAAATTACACTGCCATGTGTGTACCTATGCAACAATCTTGCATGTTCTTCACATGTACCCCAAAACCTAAAATGCAATTTAAAAAATAAATAAATAAATAAAGAAGCTCTACCAGCGTTCTAAATAAAAGTTTTAAAAATTTTAGAAAATTAACAATACAGGAAGCATAACATAGAGACTAAAAGTTGTGCTTGTTAAGATAAAGCAAGAAAAAAATGTATGAGAGACTAATCAAAGACTTAAGAAAAACCATTTACTTGATATTGGTCTTGGCAATGGTGGTTTTAATATGACACCAAAAGCACAGATGATGAAAGTAAAAGTAAGAAAGTGGAACTACATTGAACTAAAAATCTACTGCACAGCAAAGGAATCAATCACCACTATGTAAAGGCAACCTACAGAATGGGAGAAAATATTTGTAAACCTATACTGATAAGGGATTAATATTCACACTATGTTATAATTCACACAACTCAATAGCAAAAGAACAAACAAATCACACACATACTACACCTGCCCATAAATAAACCAAAACTACCTCTTCAAAAAGCTATCCAAACAACCAATTAAAAATTGACAAAGGACCTGAATAGACATTTTTCCAAAAAAAGATAGACACACAGCCAATGGGCATATGAAAAAGTGTGCAACACCACCAATCATCAGAGAAATGCAAAGCAAACTGTAATGAGATCTCACCTTACACCTGTTAGGATGGCTATTATTAAAAAAATAAGAGATGGTAAGTGTTGGTGAGGGTAGAAAAGAGACGCCTTGTACATTGTTGGTAGGTATATAAATTAGCACAGCCTTTATGGAAAACAGTGAGAAGATTCTTCAAAAAGTTAGAAACAAAACTAGAATACAATCCAGTAATCCCGCTTCTGGGTATATATCTTGAAGGAAGCAAAATCAGTATCTTGAGGAGATATTTGCACCCTCATGTTCATTGTAGCATTAGCCACAGTAACCAAGAGACTTAAACTTTTCACTGACAGATGAATGAATGAAGAAAATTGGTATAAAAACACAGTGGAATATTTTTCAGCCATAAAATGAAGGAAATTGTGTCATTTGAGCCAACATGGATGAGAACATTAAGCTAAGTGAAATAAGCCAGACACGGAAAGAAAAATACCAGGTGATCTCAATTATACGTGGAATTTAAAAATGTTGACTTCATAGCAGTGAGTAGAACAATGGTTGCTAAGGACTGGTGAGCGAGAAGGGACTGGGGGGAAATGGGTGAAAGGGTACAAACCTTAAGTTACGAGCTGATTAAGTTATGGGGATCTAATTACAGCATGGCAACTACTATTAATAATACTGTATTGTTTACTTGAAGTTTGATAAGAGTAGATTTTAAGTGTCCTGGTAACGATGATTGGTATTGGATATGGTCATTTGATTGTGGTCACAATTACACTATATATATTGTATATTATCATAGGTATATAAATATATAGATACACACATTTGATATTATCGTTGATATATATATAAATGTATATACATTTGATACATATAAATATATGTACATTTATATGCACACACACATTCCTATATATACATACATATATATATACATATATGTATATACATACATACACACACACACATCAAATAATCAGGTTGTACACTTTGAATAAACACATTTTTGCTTGCCAATAAATTTTTTTAATAAAAAAAGAAAGCAGCAAGAGTTATTCATTTGCAAAACATAAAAATAAAATAAAAAAGAAGAAGAAAAGGAAAGAAAAGAAAAAGAAAATAGACAAATATTTTCATGTCTATAAGGTAAAATTAACTTGAGCCTGCAGATTGAAAGTGATCCCATATATTCCAGGAAAATGAAATGAATAGTACGAGACTCACAAGTTATGTACATATTTAGTTAGGAGAAATGACATATAAATAACATGAAAAGGAACAAAATTACACCGGTCTCAGACTTTAATTGTAATAACACTCAATTGTAAACAATGCCTATAGAATTTTTAGAAGAAAACATTGTGACCTGAGAATTCTGTGTGTAGCATTATTGCCAATCTAGTTTGAAAGCAAGACAACAGCTATGTGTTTATGGCCTCTGAAAATGTACTATTCATTTTCATTTTCTGTAACTAAAAATATACTTAAGTTAATTACTCAATATAGAGAAAGTCTGGTATTGTTTTTTTTTTAGGTGAAGTGGTAAAGACTGAAGATTCATGTACTCATCTAAGATGTCATTCTGATGTAATCACAACAGAATTGTTTTCTTAGGTTTGAAAAGATCTATTAAACTTGAAACTTACATATTCTTGTAGAAAAAGACATTCTTGAGTCACTTTAAGAACCTAAGATAGTAATCTGGTGATATGAGAGGACTGATTATCTTTTTATACTTAAAGCTACATAATTGGATGAAGTACAAACAACTGTAGTAGTTGAATTGTTGAGCTGAATGCAAAGCTCCAAAATTAAATGTTCATATAAGAAAAAATATCCAAACCAAAAATCATTAATGGATACTGAATGGTTATTTTACATTGATAGCTCTTTCTATTAATACCTTAAAACAGAGTAAAAATGTTAAGTATTATATAGAGAGGTTTACCAATGAAATGACTACTGATGCATACAAAACTCTTCTACCTTATTGAAATGCAAACAAATAAATATCAAGATAACAATATACCTTTTTCACCCTTAAACTGCAAAATCTTAAGTAATTTTGAGACTCCATTCATTTGAAGATCCCATGGGAAGGAATTGTTGTACATATACATTGAATCAAATCCTGAAAAGCAGTTGTCTAATGTGCATAGAGTCATTCTATCCCAAATCATAATGAAAGAATGAATGCTAAGACAACATCTAAAACATAATTATTTCTGTGTAATGATGTTCATCACAGTTTATTTATAACAGCGCAAAACTGGAGATAAATATCACCAGAAGAGAAGCGATACACAAATTCCATACACAAAGTGATATATAAAATGTGATGTTATGTAGATTAAAGAGGTGTATTTGAATAGTAAATCATTGCACTGAACAATGTTTATGGTTTAAGCAAAGCTGACTAATCCTGACGAGTAATTTTAAAATCATATTATCACTAGGTAAAACTATATATAAATTATCAGGAAGAAAATATGCTGTGGTGACCACAGTTGACATTGAGAGGTAAAATTATAGGTAATTTTTTTTCTTCTTCTTACTACCATTCTACATGCTCTAATTTCCTACTTCCAATGTGAATTATCTTAATGAATATAAGATATAAGTAATTAAAATGAAACAAAAGTTACTTTTTTTCCACTTCCAATTTCTTCCATTTTTTAGACATCCTCAAAGATTGTGGTGGTTTTGTTATTGGATCTCTAGCTCTTTTGCTCCCCTGAGATGTAATTTTTCTGAGGCCGGAGGATTACAAAGCCTTTAGATTTTCACACTATCTCCCAACCTGTCTTGCTTTTCACTTTTCCCCTAACCATGTTTGCTGTCCTTTTGCCACTTTGGAGACCATTCTCCTGGTTGAAGAAGGTGGAAGCTACATAGGAGTCGATTAGTCTCGGTTTTTTATTGTCATCTGTTACTATTGAACCATGCGGTACTCAGAGCCTGCCTTCCCTCTTCGTCTGACTCTGAACTTAGCACAAAGGAAAAAGTTCCGCTATTTTGTCCTTAGAAAGTTTTGCAAACTTGAACTCACTTTGAGTACTCACCTTCCTTCTTAGAGATTCAAACCAATCTTCCAATTTAATCCTGAGTTTTATGTTCCTAATTCCTCCCTGAATCCCTTTCCTGTGTTCATTTAAAAGCTGAGCTCATCAAAGAGCGTCCTTTGCAACTACAGTGAGTTTTTTTTATCTGTGGCCCTTTAAACCAGATCAGTCCAGTTACCAGTCATTCACCACTGATTTACACTTTTGGGCCAAATTTACTAACTGTTTCCTCTCTTCGGTCAATTCCTCTTATGCTAACTGCTTTGTATCTTATGTTACTTTCCCAAACTCTGGGTGCTTGTACATGGTTCACGTACATATCTTTACAGGCCTACCTGGTAAAAGGTGGAGAACTGGAAGTCCCAAAGCCCACCAACAGGGAGGGCAGCCATTACTTACCAATTACTTAGCCATTTCCAGCTGATTGCCATGCAGGACTGATGATCCATTGTGGTAAAATCCTCTGATTTAAAAAAAGATGCTGAAAATCTCCATGTGTTGGCAAAGGAAGAGAGAGAGAAAGGGAAGAGACAGAGAAAGAGAAAAAATGAAATGAAAATAAAAAGAAAGAAAGAAAGGAAAGGAGGAAGAAAAGAAGGAAGAAAAAAGGAAACAAGGAAAGGAAAATAAAAGATCTTTATATTTTAGTATAAGCAGTTAATACATTTATTTATTTATTCAGGTCAACTGTCCACAGAAATTACAAAAACAAAACTTTGTGTGCTACATTTGGTTTGAGACCTCTAGGTTTTAACCTTTTATACCTACTCAGCATTTATTTTCCTACTCTATCTACTCTTAGTCCTGGCAATTGGATTTGAACTTTCTTAAAGTATCTACCGTAGCTCTGTATTCTACAACATCAACTTACAAGGCTTGTCTGTGTGTGTGTTTGTGTGTGCATATGTGTGTGTTTATGTATGTATGTGAAGGAAATAGACAGATACTGATATTTGGCTTGTTTCCCAGCAGTGTCATCTGGCCTGGTATCTTTATGATCACATAGCAAGAATTTACTTTTACTGAGTATCCACATATACACGATCCTCCACACAAAATGGCTCAGGACATAAAACAGGTTATGGAAACACAAACTCTCAGGTGTCAGGTTGTCATGGACCCTTCATCTTCCCTCCCACCCTTGTTGTCCCGGCCACTTCCGCTGTAATGTCTACTCGTTTCTTTATTGTTTATCTTGGCCCTGACCTTGCACCTAAAACTTGTTAGCTGAATTTGGTTCCTTCACTTTGACCTCCTGTCTTTTCTAGGGACATGACTTTAAATCACCTCTGGGTGCTCATTTTTCTTGACTACTGCAGGTTACTTCACCAACCCTGTTTCCAGGAGTGGATGACGGGGATGGCTTCACAAGCGAATATACTCTGACATCCGATGAAAAGAGATCCCACCTGAAAACTTCAGTAATCAATTCTAGGTATATTAGAGAATGTAACTTTTCTACAAAGTTTTCAAAAATAACTTTTCTGAAATCCAAGGTATACATGAGTTGATATTATTGTTATTAGGTTACATTTATTTTGCTAACTGCTCTCCAAAATGTTTTATAAGTAGTAATTCATTCAATTCCAAGAACAACCCAATAAACTGTTTGTGATGATCATTCCTATTTTCAGAAGCAGTAACTGAGGCACTGAATGAGTAAGTAACATGCATTCAGCTAGCATCAGAGGTAGAATCTGAGCCTGCGAATTTGGGCTTCAGAGGTATACCCTTAACAACCCACGTGATGTTCTCTCTGTCTCCCTACATTGTTATAAACTCAAAGATGACATCATTATTTTCTCCCTGGGTTCCCATCATTTCTACTGCTTTCATCAGCTCTTGTTCACCAGAATGAGGTCCCAATAGCGGTTTTTTCTCATCGCTGCCTCCACCCTCTGCCTTGTGAGCAATGAAACTCTCAGCTCAGCAGGGGTGTGTTAAGAACTTTTTGATGCTCCACCTTCCACAGAATAAGTCTTCCAGCGGCTACACTGATAGTTGAAGCTACCTCTACTTGCTTCAGCATCAGTTTTGTGCTTTATTGATCATTTGCTTTTGTTTTTCTTATCTTATATTCCTAAATGGTTATAAGGTAATCCTCTATTCTACCACTAATATTGAGTAGCTACCATACGGCAGATGCTATATGATAAACAGAGGATATTAAGGAGAGTAAGATAAATTCCTGCCCTTAAAAGCTTCCAGTTAAGAGGTAGTGACACACATTTTAACAAATAATTAGCATATACTGGCATCAAAACAAAATAAGACAGAGATCCTCAAAGTATCTAAAAAAAAATTTTTTAATTGCATTTTAGGTTTTGAGGTACATGTGAAGAGCATGCAAGATTGTTGCATAGGTACACACATGGCAGCATGATTTGCTGCCTTCCTCCCCTTCACCTATATCTGGCATTTCTCCCCATGTTATCTCTCCCCAACTCCCCACCCCCCACCGTCCCTCCCCTATTTCCCCCCAACAGACCCCAGTGTGTGATGCTCCCCTCCCTGTGTCCATGTGTTCTCATTGTTCAACACCCGCCTATGAGTGAGAACATGCGGTGTTTGATTTTCTGTTCTTGTGTCAGTTTGCTGAGAAGGATGGTTTCCAGGTTCATCCATGTCCCTCCAAGGGACATGAACTCATCGTTTTTGATGGCTGCTTAGTATTCCATGGTGTAAATGTGCCACACTTTCCCTGTCCAGTCTATGGTTGATGGGCATTTGGGTTGGTTCCAGGTCTCTGCTATTGTAAACTGTGCTGCAGTGAACATTCGTGTGCACGTGTCCTTACAGTAGAGCGATTTGTAATCCTTTAGATAGACACCATTTGCTTTTTATCCATAGCTCTGAAGTGTCCTTCTAAAACTGCATCGATATATACACTTTTGTTTTTAACCAGATCCTACTCTTCCACTCTATACATTGTCATTTATGTCAAAGTTAAACTGTGTTTATATACAATGCTACTTCCCCTCTTCTTTATTTCAGAGTCTCTCTGACTGACCTTATTCACCTACTTAAGTTTTAAATTGAAACTTAAATTTCTGTGGTTTCAAAATCTTTATTTCTGAGTCCACATGGAGTCCCAAGCTGCACACAAACAAGTGGAAGTAACTCCTAGCCACATCTTCTTGCAGGCCCCTCAAATGCAACGCTTCCACAACTGAACTCATAATCTCTCCTCCGTAACTGCTCCTTTTTATCTCCCAAGTTTACCATCTATCTGGTTGTCTCAGCTAAAAATATTGGCTCCATTTCTCTGCTCATCATCATAAGAAACACAGGAAAAGAGGAGTTGGTGATCATCACACCCATTTTCACTTCTCACACACTGTTCTTTGCTCAAGGGAGAGCTGGACTATCACCCAAGTTCAACAGTGAGTGTCACCAATACCTTCCGTGTTGCCAAATCCAACGATCACTTTTCTGTCCTTTTCTGCTTAATCTCTTATTCATCTTTGATGTGGTTATTCACTTTGTTTTTCATCTTGGTTGTTATGATGCCACACTCTTTTGAATTTCTTATTCTCATATTCGTTGCTCATTTCAGGTTTCTTAGCTGACTTTTCCTTGGATTGACCTGTAAATGTTGAAAGTTTCCCCCGCTGAGTCCTTCAGCTTTCTTTTTTAATTGCTACCATAAAAAATTACCAGCAACTTAGTGGTTAAGACAGTGTAAATTTATTGTCTTACTGTCCTGCAGGTCAGAAGTCTGACCCAGGCTTCCCTAGACTAAAATCAAGGTGCCATCAGAGATGTGTCACTTTCTGAAGGCTCTAGAAGTGAACAATTTTCTTGTATTTTTCAGCTGTATATTCAGAATTATCAACCAAATAGCTATGTATCTAACTTTAAGGATCTTACTTAGGTCAACAACTAACAGTCACACATTATCAAAGTGGTTAACAGAAAAATAACTAAAATCATGACTAACTTTGTCATCTATAGGTAATTATAATTTATAAAACCGAAGTTTTATGAATAATCTATAATTGCTCAAAATAAATTAGTTAGATAAATATAAATAGAATAAATGTTTATAAATAAACTTTTTATATAACTTAGAACCTTAAAATTATGTTACGCTAAATCAAATGATAAATATTAATTAGATATTTGAGTCATTTTCAAATAAGACAAAATACTAAAACATAAATTACCAAACATAAATGTAAGTTTGTTCTTGGCTTCTTAAATTTTACAGAAAGACTAAATATATTTGGTTTATTAATACATATAAAAATTATGTTATGGGAGAAACATATTCCTAAATCATAAGATAGTCCTCACATATAAACTACTGATATGTGACAGACAATTCAAACTTTCTTGCTTCCTAAGTTTTAATTAAAAATTAAGATAAACTTAAAATTAATAGAGAATTCTGGGTACAAAGTGTACCAAAAAAGATGTGGTTTTAAATTTAGAGAGTATTTAAACATAAAGGTATATTATTTATTTTTTTTAAAGAATAATTTTGTATAATTCAGAGGTTATTTAAAGATTGTTTTAAAATATGGGTTTACACAAAACAAATAAAAACAAGATTTAAGAAACCAGTAAGTAAGAGGAAAAAATATACAAATGCTGCAGGTATAAAAAATATATTTTGGGTATCAAAAAATGTTATAGAAAGAAAATCATTTTAAATAAACAGTAATAATATAAATTTTTGTCTTATCATAAAATGGCTGGTCTTTTTTTTTTTAAAGTATAGGAAAAAACAGAAAATCTCAACATGGCTTGAAAAATCTGAGTAGGTCACAGGAAGTTTGGAAAGGACAAATTTACAGAGGAAATTTTGTACATGATCAAGTTGCTTACAACTAAAAAGAAATTATTTTTGTCTTTCTGAATATTGAGCTTTGATATTAAAAATCCACTAATAGAAAACTATAAATTCGGTCCCCTATATTAGTACAACAAGATTTTCTTAAGGTATTGATCTACTCAGCAACATTTGCAAGAGGTTTTTAATACTAAAATCTGTTTTTATTTAAAATGAACTTTTCAACTATCTTGTAAATTGTGGATTTACAGTTACAAGCAATGTTTTCCTTGATTCTATAGTTTTGGCTTATCATGATGCTTCTAAACTTTTTGATGTAAGCCGCAAATTTCCCATGCTTTTAATAAAAGCCATGTATTTCCCTACTCAAGGTATTACTCCTCTTGTTTACATTCCTCTAATATGGGCTAGACTAATAACGTTTTGACACACACTCTTCCTATGTCTGATTAAATTCAAGTACCTTTTCATCAGGTTTGACTTCCAGGTTGCCTAAATGAAATTCTCATAAAGAGAAGCATGACACTACAGGAGGTATTAATGAAGCCTCTTTGGTAACTGGTCCGAAAAACAGATTTTTATGTTGTATCAGAGTAGTTTCCTATGTTGTCTTTACTGATTACTTAGGAAAACTGAGATTTGTAAGGGTTAAAATCTTTGAAAATATATATTATCCATGAAATGTCTGTGTTACATTTAAAGTCTGGTTATCACTTTGGTTAAATACATGGCTATTACTTCGTAGTGACTTGTGATGCTGTTTTGATAAGGTGTTTTAAACATTTTGGCATCTTTGACAGACTTCCTCATTATCAAAATTCTAAGTTAAGTCTTTCTGGTCTAAAACTAACTTTAGGATTTTCCAGTTGAGCCCCTGAAAAGCCTCAAAGGGTATATCTCTCATCTTGCAGAGATATTGAATGAAGAGGTTTAGTTTGTAAATTGTATGGAAAACATTGTCAAATGAAAAGTAATGCCGTATTTTCTTTTGATTACACTTATGAGTATGTTCTTAATATAAATGTCCCCAAATTATATAAAATTCTTAAAAATTTAATGTCATCAGTCATAATTCTGGTTGTGATGTTGATTGCCACATAAATAACCAAATTTCCTTGTCAATTGCTGATTGTAATGAACTTCCATCAGATTTTTAACGATGCTATTCTAAGCCTCTGTCTTCTAGTTTTAATTCTTCTCTAAAGGCATGTACAGTCATGGAAGACTGTAACAAGTATGCTTAAGTATAGATTTCTAATAGCTTTAAAACTAATGTACTAAATAAAAATCTTTCTAAACTCTAATAAAGAACGGATGCATTCATAAAACTGAATCAAAATCAAGCAAAATAAAAAATCATTTAAATGATATTAAGTAACTGATGAAATGAATGTTTTTAAATGAAGGCCTTTATTTAAAAGAGTTTATGACCATTTTGTAAATCATACTTTTGTGAACAAAAGTAAAAACACTTACTTTTTCTCCCTACTTGATTCTTCTAAAATTCAGAAAATATTTTTGAATATTCTTATGGCAAGATTGTTATTTACATAAGTTCAATAAAAATCAACTTTTTATAATAAGAAACAATAGGAAGTGTTGGCTATATTACCAGGGCTTTGACTAAAATATCATATTTCACAATGTACATAAAATGCCCAACTTCAAGGATTCTCAGCCTTACAGTAAGAAAATAAAAATTGGCACTTTCTGACAGATCCAGAAATCTTAAAACTGTAGATGAATTCCAAAATCAGCCTTGGTTTCGTTTTGTAGCCTTGAGAGGTTTTTAAGTCTGAGATTCCTATGTGATCAATGTCAAGGAAAAAGTTATGTATTTTTAAAAAGCTATTATATATATATGTTATTAGATTGTTATTAGAATGTAGCCCTACACATTGTTTTCAAGTTCTTGTTATGTGTCTATAGGCTAGACTAGATTCTGAAATCTTCAAGATTCCTCAAAATCATTTTTTCCTACAAAATTACGAAAAAAGGAAAGTGTTCCATTCCTGAAGCTCTAGAAGCTAAAATTAGGTAAATTTTAAGGGTAAGTCTTGCATCTGATGTATGGGCCTCACAGAAAGCTCACCAAAACACGCAATGCCGTAACCAGAGATACTCAACCTCCGAACGAGATGAGAAGTGAATGGCTTCATGCTATAGGTGGCTTTTCCCAAGACATCTGAGCAAGACTCCGTATCATGAGACTCTTTCTCCTCTTCAGCCCTACCTTCTTCATGTGGGAAGATAAGAGTTTAATTAAAATTTTACAATCAATAGTTTCTGCTGGTTTTTGAGAACACCTGACCTAAGAGATCCTTTAGTCCGCTTAGTGGGTGACTGGCAACATCCCTAATAAAACTGTTGTTCACGTTCTACTTTAGTTCAACTCAGTCATGAGACCCTAGAAAATAAAATTATACCACTGATTGGTTAAGTTTTCAGTCTGTGCTATGGCTAATGCTACATGCTGTACCTTGACACATTTCTCGGTGAAAGGAATATACACAAAATTTAAAAATTTAGGTCACGTCTATTGCCTTTGAAGCCCTTTGAAAGTGCCTGGCCACTGCTCCTACCATTATTATTCACACTGCATTTCACTGCAGCTTGTCTAAACAATGCTGTGCCAGCACTGTGCTGCTTTTAAGCGGCTCTGCTTTGCCAAAAATTGCTGTGCCTCTGATACATCAGTTCTTCTGATATGGCAAGATCAGCCTGCATTTTCTGCTAAACTTCTCTTTCTAACCTATGTGCTATATTCTGTATATGGATCCTAAAACAGTGTTATTTTTACTGTCGGTTTCTTAAAGAAACAAACAAACAAAAAAAAAAAGTTATTTCTGGTTTTCAGCTTTCTCTCTCCAGGCAAAACTTGTCTACTAGAATCTTTGGATCATTGCTTTTTTTTCTTTCCAAGGGCCCTTATTAGAAGAATAAACTGAGGAGTAGATGATGTTCTATGCTCAAATTATCCCCTTCTAGGATGCAGCCATAGTAAATGGATCACACGCACATGTCTGAATCCCTCTTTCAATAGAAAAGCTCTGACAGAATGCCCCTCAGCACCACGGGCTTCCCTGACTCTCCTTCCATTCATGCTCATATGTAACGAAACTGTTGAAAAAGCTGCATGCAATCCGCATTCTACCATGTGGAATCAGTTGCTACCAATTACTTAATTCCTTTTTTTTTTCTTTGTAAAGTACTGAGCTTAAGGGTGATTTATCACATTATTTTGGGTAGGTTTTAGCTCAGATGCACTCTAAATGACAACTCTGGGCAGCAGTCTACACTGGTTAAATAGTGCCTTTTAAGGAGCGATGCTATCAGCCTTTTTTTCCTCCCTTTTTCACACTCTGTCTCACTCTTTCCTTCCTTTTCCTTCTTCCTTACATTTTTCCTCCTTGAATAAGTAGTTTGTTGAAAGCAGCAGAATTCCACATTAGCCTTGTCAGCTATATGAATGGTTAACACGGTCGCCTCAATACGGAGCCGTCTACCACCCTGTGAGTTGATTTTCCTTGGTTGGTGATAGATAACTCCCATATGCTAGAATCTGTGGATCATCACTGTTATTGCAGGAATGCTGAAAGAAGTCAATGTTTCTTCTGAGGTTGAACTTCACCCTCTATGATGTGTTTCTCAATCTTTCTTTCATTATCATGCTCAACTTCCTGCCCACTCAACCCCCTAGAAGGCTTTTTTCCCTTTTTATTCCCTAATCACTTCCCTTCTTCCCCATGAAATTTTAATACCACCGATACGTTACGTGTCTGTCTGTTTATGCACTGCAGTCTGCCAACCATTGTAATAAATGTTTTATTTATCTCACCACTCCTTCCTACCTCTGCTAAGTATCATTTTTTTACCCCTGGGGGCAATATTAATCTTCACAGAGAATTTATGCTTTCTAAAAAAATAAAAAACAACTTCTGATAATACTGTCTATTTTCTTCTTTTGGGGGAAAGTCCATTTGATATAATAAATAGAGACTTGGGAGTCAGAGAGATGGAGGTTCTGTTTTTGCCACTACCAGCTGGGGGATCTTGAGAAAACACCTCTGAATCATATTTCATAAACAGTAAAATATAAGAAAATATAGTTAATTCATAAGGCTGTTTGGAGGTTAAATTTCAAATTCCTGTGTGATCCTTAGCATAATGGCACTCACGTAAGTTTAATTCCCCAGCAGTCACTCTAGGTCATATTGGTCAACTCATCAATTTCTTGATGTCAATTACCTCCTATCTTCTTGAAATCATATTATTCTTGGATTAATTCACACACTAGCTCATATTTATTTCCATAAGATGTGGCAACTTAATATAGACATTCTTCAAACTGGTTCGTTTTCCCTCTGGAAGGAAAAACAGCGTGTATTTAGTTAAAGCTCACAGAACCTAGATCACGTCAGGTAAAAACAGAATGTAGGCTCCGTAGGTTAAGGAAAAAATTCCTTGGGTATTCATATTTCCTGGGTCTAGAATTGAACCATAGCTTATTTGATCTTTGCTAGAAATTTTGGGGTCTGCTCAGTAAAATGGACATTACCGAGCATATTACTAATTATGGTAGTCCCCCCTTATCCATGGGGGATACATTCTAATACCCACAGGATACTCCTGAAACTGTGGATAGAACCAAAACTTATGTATACTATGTTTTGTTCTATACATGCCTATTATAATGTTTAATTTATAAATTAGGCACAAGAGATTAACAACAATAACTAATAATGAAATAGAAAATTAGAACATACTATAATAAAATTTATGTGAATGTGGTCTGTCTCTCCCTCTTAAAATATCTTATTGTACTACATTCACCTATTTTCAGACCTAGGTTGACCATGGGTAACTAAAGCCTTAGAAAGTGAAATATTGGATAAGGGGATACTATTGTGATCCCCAGCAGTTCTTGAGGGTATGTCTTTTAAACCTTAATCCCTGCTCTTGAGACTGATTCACAGATCAGCAGCTCCAGCATTCCTTGGGAACTTATTAGAAATGCAGACCCTCAAGTCACACCCAAGAACTACTGAATCAGGATCTTCATTTTAATCAGGTTCCCAGCTGATCTGTATGCATTGTAAAGTTTGAGAAGTACTTTGCATAATCACTTTTCTTACTCTAACTGCACCCGATAATCTTTTAATTAACACTATTTGCAAATGTTATTATCTATACATACCTATTAACACTATTAACTAAATACTAAGCCCAGCCTTCATAAGCAAATCTAATGTTATACACTGGCCATATCCATAGATTGATTCTAAACTTTATGAGACTGGGTGTGGTGGCTCACTCTTGTAATCCCAGCACTTTGGGAAGTCGAGGCAGGTAGATCACCTGAGGTCAGGAGTTCAAGACCAGCCTAACCAATATGGTTAAATCCCGTCTTTACTAAAAATGCAAAAATCAGCTGGGCATGGTGGTATTCACCTGCAGTCCCAGCTACTCGGTAGGCTGAGACAGGAGAACTGCTTGAACCTGGGAGACGGAGGTTGCAGTGAGCCAAGATAGCACCATTACACTCCAGTCTAGGCGACACATAAAGACTCTGTCTCAAAAAAAAATAATAAAAATAAATAAATAAACTTTAGTTATGTTTATGGCTTACCTGAGAAGCCTACCAAAATTGAAGATTCAAAGGGACTACCCACAGAAATTAGTATTCAGTATATTTATGACGATGTTCAAGAATCTGAATTTTCTATGAACACTTTTTTTTAATGCAAGTGATTTGTGGACTGTAGTTTATGACAAATGTTATTACATCATTCAATGAAAAAAGGATCTTGCTCTTTCTTATTTCTTTAATCATAATGAGAGTCGCTGGTCACTGTGCATGTGTATTTAGTGGGTAGAGAGCTCAGGAAATGTACACAAAGCCAGTTTCTTAGAATACTTACTTATCTCATTCTGATGTTTTTAACATTTTCTCTGATGTTGTAAAGTTGCTCTGGGAAGGAATATGTGAGACTGGCTGAGACTGCAGAAAATATATTGCAATACTTCTTAATGAAGGGGAGAAAATTTCTTCAGGCTGAAGGCTGAAGATGAGCAGTCTTCCTTTGGGGACCTGTCATCTCTGAAACGATAGAGATGAGAGGTCTCCACAGGCACACCAATTGATTAGTCCCTCTTTAATCAATGATCACTGCCAAAACAACTAATATTTATTATACTTGTAACTTCTCTTGTAAGTATGTAGGGGACTGGAGTGTTAAAAAACCAGATATATTGCAATGCTTTGAAGAGAATTTCAAGATACGTCTTACCTAGCTGTATATACTATTTTGCAAATGTTGAGCAGTAAATTGTTACTTCATAGCCATAGAATTTTCCCGTAACATTTTGTGCTAGAATTAAGGTGTCAGGTAAAACGCATTGGAAGTCTTTCGAAAATTGATGTGCAAAGCAGAAAACACATTAATAGGAGTACAGTAGACAATTTTAGAGATAGCAGATCATCCTTCTCATCTTGCTTGAGAAGCAGATGCTGAATAACCATCACGTTACACAAAGTCTCCTTCAAAAATACCAAATATAATTAGGAGTCTCTATTACTTGAAGAAGGAAATAACATAATAAGAGGGTTGGTAGCACACATTAAATGGAAGAATTACAAGAATTACATAATCCTTTGTATATTTAACACTACATAAAAGGTTTTTATGTGCAATGAGAGACTCCATCAGATAAGAGAGCTTGGTAAATGAGCACATTTGACATTGAACCATGCTGGGGGTAGATATTAAGAATTTGACTTTGTTTATTATTATTATTGTCAATATTTATGGCAAACCTTGAACTACTGATCACATGAGGGGCATTATTTTTTGTGGTTTTTAAAAAAATGATTAACCTTTATTCACCTTTCAGCATTATAGCCACTGTTGGGGTTTCTTAGCTAACAGAGCTAGACTTAATCCGTAGAAATTAGGAAAATAAGAATAACTTTTGAGTGTCTGTCTGTATCTACTCTCTCTCTCTCTCTCTCTCTCTCTCTCTAGCTGTCTATCAGAAGGAATTGAAGATTCCTCCAAGATGCCTTCTTCACAAACCAATTTGATTCATAAGATTCTGAGGGTATTTCTGGAAGGTATTTTAAAGGTAATATGGCAGCAAAAAAGGAAACATATAGGAAGTAACATAGGGCTGAGTCAAGAAAGCTGTGGGTCATAGGGAGCAAATGGACTATTTAGGAACAGACCTAAAAAGGAAACTATAAGCCTCAAAAAAGGATGTTTTCCATCATTATTTGTTCATGGAAAGCCAGTAAAAGTTCTCTTATGCATCATCCCAGTTCCCATGATGTTTTGATCATCTTTTCTATAGAGAGACTATTTATTATAAGAAGTAAGATTACTAGCAGTGCATCCAAGGGACTGCAGCTGCTTTACCTAATCCTTATACCATGATCGGTAAAACTCACACAAGGTTCAGGGTAAGTAATGAGGTTGACATATCTTTAGGTGCATCTTTGTTACAAGTTTTGGATCAGCTTTAAAGAAACAGTCTTTGGCTAAACAGAGAGACAGTGTTTTGTCTTTTTCTTTTCCAAGGTATATGTCCTTTCTTGCCCACAGCTAATCACACAGAACAATCACAGCAGCGCTTCAGATTTTTAAGATGCTATGTGAATGTAATCTCTCTGTCTCTTAATATATCTTATTGTACTACACTCCAAACAACACTTTTTGTTAGCAGTGATGTTTACAGTAAGACTAAGAGTGGGGAACTTAAGTGAGTTATTTCATGGCCTCTCAGATGCCCTTGCTCCTTGGAGATCAGAGTAACCTAACAGACCCCAGTAGGTCATTGCCGACATGACTTCATTCAAACTGTAGAGATGAGATGTCTCCATAAGCACAACAATTGCAAATACAAACATTGGTTGTGTCTCTGCAGAAGATAAAGTAACTTCTTAACAAAACAAAACAAAACAAAAAAACTCCCAAACATATGGGCAAGATGTAGATCTAAGAAAGCCTGAATAAGACAGTTTAAAATTGGGGTTTTAGTTAGATTGGGTTTGTTTAGAGCATTCTTAGAGTGGTCTACTAGGTGAATTTAAAAATAGCAGTATGATGAAATTGGGTAATATTAAAAGAGAGAGAACAGTGAGACTGAGGCTCGTAGAGAAATTTAGGACACTTTGCTAACTGTATATAGAAAGTGGCTTTGGAAAAAGTACATAGAGTTTCTCCCACAGTTCTTGGCAGTCTTCCAAAATCAGAGTAAAAGTTCTGTGAATTTGGAAAGAGAGGACTGTTCAGAAATATGGTGTCTATGGGGCCTCTGGGCGATAGGAATACTTTGCTTTTCAAACAAGAGGTGACATGGCTCTGGCATATTCATAGATAGGCGTCAGTGTGTTACAGCGAGTTCTTTAAGACAGAGCCATTCTAGAATGAAGCATGGTTAATCTAAGGAATGGGATCTACAGATGAGGGTGCTAAAACAGTTTTGGAAGAGAAGAAAGAGAAGCCAAACTAAAAAGAGACCAGTGTAAGTAGCTGAGGCCATAGAAGGGCTCATGGTTTATAAAGAAATTGAAACTGAAAGAAAGCAATTACAAAAGAAGCTGCATTCTCAGCAAACTGTCACAAAAACAGAAAATCAAACACCGCATGTTCTCACTCATAGGCGGGCGTTGAACAATGAGAACACATGGACACAGGGAGGGGAACATCACACACTGGGGTCTGTCGAGGGGAACTAACGGAGGGCTAGTGGGGGGTGGGGAGTTGGGGAGAGATAGCATGGGGAGAAATGCCAGATATAGGTGATGGGGAGGAAGGCAGCACATCACACTGCCATGTGTGTACCTATGCAACAATCTTACATGTTCTTCACATGTACCCCAAAACCTAAAACGCAATAAAAAAAAAAGAAGCCACACTGCGAGGTCACGCAGCTCTATTGGAGTATACAAATGCTATTAAACTCATGGGGTAATTTAGTTTTATACAGTAAGGAAATATTGCTTGCCTTTATTTAAATCTGATGTTATTCACCTCATTTAATTGCTAGTTTTCTAGGAGAACGTCAACAGTAAATGCTTAATACATTGTGGCATTAGTCCTCAGCAAGCCTTGACCATGGAAAAAAGTAGTGGGTACCTTCCATTGAAATCAACGCAGTAGGCAAAACTCCGGAATGCTTTTATAGGAAAGGGCTGGAAAGCACAAGCCCCAATCACTGAGAACCATCCTATCAAGATGGGAAGCATATTATGTTTATCTTTTCTTCCTGCATGCTTGGTACAACCCATGGCACATCATTTTTATTTTGTTTTGTTTGGCAATGATTTGTATGGATGTGCGCCCTATGGTGGATCAGCGTCATGATTTCTCATTAATGCTCAACTGAAACGTTAGTGTAATATCCTTTAAAATGTTCTTTCTGTTCTCTCTGCTGCCCTCCCGCCAACAACACATTTAAAATAGGAAAGGCATAAATAAAAGAAAAAGGAAAATAGAGTAGAAAGTAAAAAGATAAGAGAAACCCGAAATAAGAATAAGTTTCTGGGCAAGAAAACAAAATCACATGAGTAATAGGAGGAGCATTATGTACGTAATTAAACATGATATTTTAAATTGGGGCAATGGGATAAATTGGAACACGTGTGTTTAGCAAAAGGAATCCATTTGTATGCAGAAATCAGAATTGTCATCAACTGCTCTTACAGTAAGTCTAAATTTCCATCTTTTGCCTTTGTACTTTTCCATTACACACAGCACATTATAACCAGATCAGTGGGGCAGCTAAGAGAGAAGAATTTATATTTCTAAATGAAAGTTGATTGTTAATAACCTCGCTGCATAATGAACCACATTTCTTGTGCAGAGTCCAAGCTTACACTGATTGTCCAAGGCTAAGCAGTGACCCTCCCAAGCCTGATGACTTCGTCAATAATCCCAGATGGCCCATGCTATGTGAGGCCCAATAAATCAACCCTATCTACAACACTGCTGCTGGGAACACAAGAGAAGAAGCCACACTGGGCTTTCTCTGTGACAGTGAGGGAAGCACAATATATACAACTTAGCTTACAGCATGATTCCATCCGTGGAGGAGTCAGATACATTGAAACCACCTTTCAATTCATATTTTAAAATGAAAAATTTACCTTAGCATGGATAATTTGTGCTTTCTTGCACAATGGAGGGTGCAGTGATGAGAAATACAGTAGTTGAAGGGGAAATTCCTTGTAATGGTGATAGCTTATGTTTATTTAGTACTTTCCGGGAGCAAAGCATTAGGTTAAGCCCCTTTCATTCATTGCACCATTTAATCCTAACAAAATTCTGATGAGTTGAATACCACTGTAATTCTTATATTAATGAAACAGAAACTGAGGTTTACAAAGGTTCAATAACCTGCTCAGTAGCAGAGCCAGGATTTGAACCCTAATCTTGTGTGATGCTAAATCTCATGCTTTTACCACAGGATGTTTGCTGTGCTTCAAATATAATTGAGAAAAGAAACCTAAAATTTGTTAGTAGGATCTCTCTATTAATAAAGATATTAATACTTTAATATCTTGTATCAATATAACATGCCTCTTCTAGAATTCATGGAATTCTGACTCATCATGTCTTCTGTTCCCACATGGAAAAGAAGTGACTAGGGGATGAACATTCCTTAGCAGTAAATAACTGTCCTCTTTGCCTCTCACATTTCACCTGTCCTTTCAGGCTCACGATAAATGCCATCTTCCCTAAGTAGACTCTTCCAGAACTACTCCCACCAGAGTCAATATGAAGCATTTTTCCCCATGCTGTCCCCATCATGCTTTATGGATATTATTCTCTTCTCTCTGACTTCTCCACAGATTTCTAGGGGACAATTGTCTATCTTACATGTAGCTTTATTACCAAAACACAATGACAGGCCAAGAGGAGATTTTAGAATTGAATTCAATCTTATTTAGAATATTCTGTTTCTATTTATGTACTTAGGTGTTCTTATTTGCAATTTTAAAGTGCCCAAGATATAAGAAGAAAGAACAAAGGCCAAGTCCATTGGTCAATTTGTACAAAATAACTTGAGGCCTGGCCAGGCGTCCATCCAGTTGAATCATCTGTCACATGGTTTCCAGGTAAGAGTACTTCGATGACGCTGTTCAGATTCGTCACAATAGGGTGGAAAAGCACCACAGAGCACAAGTTGTGCTGATCGGGCTTGTTCAATGCATCATCCTTCATATTTGCCAGAATCAATTCAAGCTGTCATTCAACAACCATCATTTGAACTTTGAACACTAGTTGGAGAGGCATCAGAAGACATGGTTTTCAGGAGAGGGGAATTATAAAAATGAACATAATGGCAGAAGTCTCTGTTTTCAAAGACCCATTTTCTATTAGAAAAAATAGAAAATGCTCTCTTCCAAATTTAGCATTTGTTTTGTTTGGCTTATGGCAATAGCAATGTTTATATGGATAACACTTGACAGTTTACGAAGCACTTTCACACTCATTTATTGTTTCATTTAGTTTTCAAGATAGGTCCTAATCAGCATCCTGCTGATGCTGAAGACCAAACACACTTTGTTATTTCTTGCATCCAGATTGTGGAAATTAGAGGCAACCAATGAATGGTCATGCTAAGTTAAGGTCATGGTGATGATATAAAGAAAATGCTATTCTTTGGTTATAGGCATTAAAAGATGCATTTCCTAAGCTAGACTTCTATGTCTTTATAAATCAGTCCCTAGTTTCATTTTTAGTTCCTAGCTTAAGGAAAACAATAAACTATCTCCTGCCTTAAAAAACACCCACTTGAAATCACAACAATTCTTTCATGCTAGATCACAATTTTAATTTTAATTTTATAAGTTCCAGGATACATGTGCAGGTTTGTTACATAAGTATATGTGTGCCATAGTGGTTTGCTGCCCCTGTCTACCCATCATCTAGGTTTTAAGCCCCACACGCATTAGCTATTTGTCCTGATGTTCTCCCTCCCCTTTCCTCCACCCTGCAACAGGCCTCAGTGTGTGTTGTTCCTCTCCCTGTGGCCATGTGTTCTCATTGTTCAATTCCCACTTATGAGTGAGAACATGTGATGTTTGGTTTTCTGTTCCTGCGTTAGTTTGCTGAGGATGATGGCCTTCAGCTTCATTTACATCCCTGCAAAGGATATAGTCCCATTGCTTTTTATGGCTACATAGTATTCCATGGTGTATATATACCACATTTTCTTTAACCAGTCTATCATTGATGGGCATTTGGGTTGGTCCCAAGTCTTTGCTGTTGTGAGCAGTGCCGCAATAAGCATATGTGTGCACGTGTCTTTATAGTAGAATGATTTATAATCCTTTGGGTATATACCCAGTAATGGAATTGCCAGGTCAAATGGTATTTCTCGTTCTAAATCCTTGAGGAATCATCTTCTGTCTTCCACAATGGTTGAACTAAGTTACACTCCCACCAACAATGTAAAAACGTTCCTATTTTTCCACAGTCTCAACAGCATCTGCTGTTTCTTGACTTTTTAATAATTAGCATTCCAACTGGCATGAGATGGTATCTAATTGTGGTTTTGATTTGCATGTCTCTAACGATCAGTGATGTTGAGATTTTTTTACATTTGTTTGTTGGCTACATAAATGTCTTCTTTTGAGAAGTGTCTGTTCATGTCTTTTGCCCACTTTTTGATGGGTTTTTTTGTTATTTTAATTGTAAATTTATTTAACTTCCTTGTAGATTCTGGATATTAGATGGAGAGATTGCAAACATTTTCTCCCATTCTGTAGGTTGCCTGTTCACTCTGATAATAGTTTCTTTTGCTGTGCAGAAGCTATTTGGTTTAATTAGATCCCATTTTTCAATTTTAGGTTTTGTTGCAGTTGCTTTTGGCACTTTTGTCATGAAATTTTAGCCCATGCCTATGCCCTGAATGGTGTTACCTAGGTTTTCTTATTGGGTTTTGTTTTGTTTCATTTGGTTTTGTTCGATTTTGGGTTTTAGATTTAAGTATTTAATCCATCTTGAGTTAATTTTTGTATAAGGTGTGGAAGCAGTCCAGTTTTAGTTTTCTGGATATGGCTAGCCAATTTTCCCAGCACCATTTATTACACAGGAAATCCTTTCCTTATTGCTTGTTTTTGTCAGGTTTGTCAAAGATCAGATCGTTGTAGATGTGTGGTGTTATTTCTGAGGTCTCTGTTCTGTTCCATTGGTCTATATACCTGTTTAGGTATGAGTACCATGCTCTTTTGGTTACTGTAGCCTTGTAGTATAGTTTGAAGTCAGGTAGCATTTTGCCCCCAACTTTGTTCTTTTTGCTTAGGATTGCCTTGGATGTACAGTCCCTTTTGGTTTCATATGAAATTTAAAGTAGTTTTTTCTAATTATTTGGAGAATGTCAATGGTAGTTTGATGGGAATAGCATTGAATCTGTAAGTTACTTTGGGCAGTATGGCCATTTACATGATATTGATTCTTCCTATTCATGAGGATGGAATGTTTCTCCATTTGTTTATATCCTGTCTTATTTCCTTGAGCAGTGGTCTGTAATTCTCCTTGAAGAGGTCCTTTGCATCCTTTGTTAGTGGTATTCCTAGATATTTTATTCTCTTTGTAGCAATTGTATTCTTACCTTCTTAGCTGTATTCTTAGGTATTTTATTCTCTCTGTAGTAATTGTGAATGAGAGTTCATTCATGATTTGGTTCTCTGCTTGTCTATCATTTGTGTATAAGAATGCTGGTGATTTTTGAATAGTCATTTTGTATCCTGAGACTTTGCTAAAGTTGCTTATTGGCTTAAAGAGTTTTTGGGCTGAGGTGATGGGGTTTGCTAAATATAGGATCATGTCATCTGGAAACAGAGACAATTTGATGTCCTCTCCTCCTATTTAAACACCTTTATTGATTTCTCTTGCCTGATTGCCCTGGCCAGAACTTCCAATACTATGTTGAATAGAAGTGGTAAAAGAGGGCATCCTTGTTTTGTGCTGGTTTTCAAAGTGAATGCTTCCAGCTTTTGCCCATTCAGTATGATATTAGCTGTGGGTTTGCCATAAATAGCTCTTATTATTTTGAAATGTGTTCTATCAATATTTTATTGTGGGTTTTTAACATAAAGGGATGTTGAATTTTACCTAAAGCCTTTTCTGCATCTATTGAGATAATCATGTGGTTTTTGCCATTGGTTCTGTTTATGTGATAGTTTGTGTTTATCGTTTTGTGTGTGTTGAACCAACCTTGCATACCAGGGATGAAGCCAACTTGATTTTGGTGGATGAGCTTTTTGAGGTGCTGCTTGATTTGGTTTGCTAGTACTTTATTGAGGATTTTAACATTGAAGTTCATCAGGGATATTAGCCTGAAGTTGTATGTGTGAGTGTGTGTGTGTCTGCCAGGTATTGGTATCAGGATAATCCTGGCCTCATAAAATGAGTTAAATAGGAGTCCTTCCTTTTCGATTGTTTGAAATAGTTTCAGGGGGAATGGTATCATCTCCTCTTTGTACTTCTGGTAAAATTCAGCTGTGAATCTGTCTGGTCCTGGGCTTTTTTCAGTTGGTTGGCTATTAGTTACTGCCTCAATTTTGGAACTTGTTATTGGTCTATTCAGGGATTTGGCTTCTTCTTGGTTTAGTCTTGGGAGAGTGTATGTGCCCATGAATTCATCCATTTCTTCTAGATTTTCTAGTTTATTTGGTAGAGGTGTTTATAATGTTCTATGATGGCATTTCTGTGGGGTCAGTGGTGATGTCTTTATCATTTTTTAATTGTGTCTATTTGAATCTTCTATTTTTTCTTCTTTATTAGTATAGCCAAAGGTCTATTTTGTTATTTTTTTTTTCAAAAGAACAGCTCCTAGAATCATTGATATTTTTGAAGGTTTTTTCGTGTGTCCATCTCCTTCAGTTCTGCTCTGATCTTAGTTATTTCTTGTATTCTGCTAGCCTTTGGACTTGTTTGCTCTTGCTTCTCTAGTTCTTTTAATTGTGGTGTTAGGGTATGGATTTGAGATCTTTCCAGCTTTCTAATGCAGGAATTTAGTGCTGCAAATTTTCCTCTTAACACTGCTTTAGCTGTGTCCCTGAGATTTTTGTACATTGTCTCTTTGTTCTCATTGGTTTCAAAGAACTTCTTGATTTCTGCCTTAATTTCATTATTTACCCAGGAGTCATTCCAAAGCAGGTTGTTCAATTTCCATGCAGTAGTGTGGTTTTGAGTGAGTTTCTTAATCCTGAGTACTAAGTTGACTGCACTGTGGTCTGAGAGACTGATTGCTATGATTTCCATTCTTTTGCATTTCATGAGGAGTATTTTACTTCCAATAAGTGGTCAATTTTAGAACACGTGCCAGGTAGGATGGGAAGAATGTATATTCTGTTGATTTGAAGTGGAGAGTTCGGTAGACGTCTATTAAGTCCATTTGATCCAGAGCTGAGTTCAAGTCCTGAATATCCTTGTTAATTTTCGGTCTCATTGATCTGTCTAATACTGACAATGTGTTCTTAAAGTCTCTCACTGTTATTGTGTGGTAGTCAAAGCCTCTTTGTAGGTTTCTAGGATCTTGTTTAATGAATCTGGGTGCTCCTGTATTGTGTGTATATATATTTAGGATAGTTAGCTCTTCTTGTTGATCACTTTAACATTATGTAATGCCCTTCTTTGCTTTTTTTGATGTTTTGTTGGTTCAAAGTCTGTTTTGGCAGATACTAGAATTGCACACTGCTTTTTTTTTTTTTTCTTTCCATTTCCTTGGTGAATTTTTCTCTATCCCTTTATTTTGAGTCTGTGTGTGTCTTTGCACATGAGATGGGTCTCCAGAATACAGCACACTAATGGATCTTAACTCTTTATCCAATTTTCTGTGTGTTTAAATTGGGGCATTTAGCCCATTTATATTTATGGTTAATATTGTGATGTGTGAATTTGATCCTGTCATTATGATGCTAGCTGGTTATTTTTCACACTAGTTGATGCAGTTTCTTCATAGTGTCATTGATCTTTATATTTTGGTGTGGTTTTGCAGTGGCTGGTACCAGTTTTTCCTTTCTATATTTAGTACTCCTAAAAGGCAGGCCTGGGTGGAGATGAAATCCCTCAGCATTTGCTTGTCTGAAAAAGATTTTATTTCTCCTTCACTTATGAAGCTTAGTTTCACTGGATGTGAAATTCTAGGTTGAGATTTTTTTTCTTTACAAATGATGAATATTGGCCCCTACTTTCTTCTGGCTTGCAGGGTTTCTGCTGAGAGATTTGCTGTTAGTCTGATGGGCTTCCCTTTATTGGTGACCTGGCCTTTCTCTCTGTCTGCCCTTAACATTTTTTCCTTCATTTTGACGTTGGAGAATGGAGAGTCTGATGATTATTTATCTTGAGGTTGATCTTCTTGTGGAGTATCTTAGTGGTTGAGGCTCTCAGTATTTCTTAATTTGAATGTTGGCCTATTTTGCGATGAAGGGAAAGCTCTCCTGGATAATATTCTGAAGTGTGTTTTCCAACTTGTTTCCATTCTCTCTGTCTCTTTCAGGTACTGCAGCCAACGTCTTTATATATAGTCCCAGATTTCTCAGAAGTTTTGTTCATTCCTTTTCATCCTTTTTCCTCTAATGTTGTTTGTCTGCTTTATTTCAGCAAGATGGATTTCAAATTCTGATATTCTTTCTTCTGCTTGATTGATTCAGCTATTGATACTTGTATATTCTTCACGAAGTTCTTGTGCTGTGTTTTTCAGGTCCATCAGGTCATTTACGTTCCTCTCTAAACTGGTTATTCTAGTTAGCAGCTCCTGTAACCTTTTTTCAAGGTTCTTAGCTTCTTTGCAGTAGATTAAATCATGTTCTTTTAGCTCAGCAGTTTGTTATTACCCACCTTCTGAAGCCTACTTCTGTCAATTTGTCCATCTCATCCTCCGTCCAGTTCTGCGCCCTTGCTGGAAGATGTGATAATTTGAAAGTGAAGAAGCACTCTGGCTTCTTGGGTTTTCAGCATTGTTTCATGAATTCTTTTTCATATTCATATTCTAGTTTTGATCTTTGAGACTTCTGACCCTTGAATGAAGATTTTACGGGAACTGTTTTGTTGTTGATGATGCTGTTATTGCTTTCTATTTGTTTGCTTTTCTTTCGATGGCCAGGTTCCTCTTCTGTAGGGTTGCTGCAGATTTCTGGGGGTTTACTTCAGGCCCTATTTATCCGGTTTGTTCCTGCACCTGGAGTTGTTGAGGGACTTCTCTTCCCAGGTTCACCAGGGGCGTCCTATGAAAGGCAGGAGTTTTGCGGCTCCACGCTTCCATCCTGGGAACCAGAGGGGTTTCAAATGTAAAGTTCTTTGGGCTTCCCAGCAGTGGGCTAGGCGGGGAAAGCCAGGTGGACTTCTTTGTCCCAAAAAAGCCTGCTAAAAGCTCTGGGAGAAGGTGGCTCTGTAACTCAGAGTTGTGGACCAAGTAGCCAATCCAGGGTCAGCGTCAAAGATCAGTCACTCCAGAGGATGTTTGAAAGAACCCCTCTCATTGGACAAGAACATGAATGGGAAGGGACTAACTCAAGGGTTAAAACTCCGCTGCTCCTACCTACAAGATTCCTTCTCTGGGTCCCCTCCCACGGCAGCATGGGCGCTGTCTCTGTCTCTCTCTGTCTCTCCCCTACCCCGTCTACTAAATCACTTTTCTGCAAAACTCTTTGGGCCCATGATATGTATTCAAATGGCAAACTCACTGCACCTCCAGGGCTCCGTTCCCCATTCTTCAGAGTGAGCGAGGCTAAGAAGCTTTTCGGAACCGGGAGGGAGCTAAGTAGTTCCCCTGGTTACAATGTCACTCAAGCAGGCTGTAGAACAGAAAAGATGGGTGCCTCGTCCTTCCTCTGGGGTGTCTGACCTTGAGAGTTACTTACCCGCTGCCCATAAAAATGCTCCTGTACAGGATGTCTGACAACCCCTGCTGGAGGCTCTCACCAAGTCGGGTGGCACAGGGAGCAGGACTCATTTAATGTGCAGTTTCGCTGTCCCTTTGTAAAGGGAGTGTGTCATGCTGTTGGGAAACCCACTCATCCAGCCTTCCCAGATTCCTCAGAGCTAGCAGGAGGAAAGACTAGTCTGCTGGTCCGTGGATACTACAGCCACACCTCCCCTCAGGGCCTCAGATCCAGGGAGATCAGAGTTCTGTCCCAGAGCTGCTGGCTGGAGTTGTTGGAGTTCCTGCAGTGAGGCCTTGCCCACTGAGAAGGGAATGGGTCAGGGTCAGGCCTGAAGAGGCCTCTGGATGCAGTCTGCCATAGCTGGTGTGTTGGGCTCTGGGAAATACCTCTTGGGATCAAGCCATCCAGCCTCCCTGCCTCCAGCAGGGGAAAAGCATGGCCTGGAGCTATAGAGATGTCTGCTGCCCTTTCCCCACTCTGGGAATTTAGTGTAGTAGGCAGCTATCAGTCTCAGTGTTGGCTGCTGCCCCTCCCCCAAGGAGGTCAAACGGCTTAGACAGCAGACAGCCACAGCTGTGGTGATGGGTGCCCAGCCTCCTGTCACCTTGGCAGGCTTCAGCAGGTTCTAGCTGAGTGGTTGTTGAGAATCTGTGAGGTTCCGTGGTGGGGACCCTAAGCCTTGGTGGTATGGGCTCACGAATGGTATCTTCTGATCCATGGATTGCACAGTTGCATGCAAAAAGCATGATTTCCTAGGATTGGAAGCTCTCTCACTCATCACCTCCCTTAGCTAGGGGATGGAGGCTCCCCTGCCCCTGTGGCTCTCAAGTGGGCAGCCACAGCACACCACTCTTCCTTCCTCTCTGGATCACACCAGCCACCCGGTCAGTCCTGATGACAGAACCTGGATACCTCAGTTACTGGTGCAGGATTTGCAGGGGGTTTTAGTTCTTTTCGATGGGAGCCTCTGATTGCCACTGCTTCTAGCTGGGCATCTTGGCCCCAATCACAACTTGTTATCGTGATGCTGTCTGCCCATTGAGATGCTGCACCTCAGGTGATTCCTGCACTGTATTGTAACCAGCCATCATCAAGAAATACCAAAAAAAAAAAAAAAAAAAAAAGGGGGGAAAATTTTTTTTTTATGGTTTTGTTTTTAAAAAAGAAGAATGGAGGGCAAATAACTTAGACAAGCAGAAAAAAGCTTTTGCACATAAATGGCATCTGTTTTTTTTCCATTATGAAAGCACCCAAATCAGTTTCCCTCTCTCCAATGGATAAAAGTTGATTGTGTTTTAGAGAATGGCACACAGAGTTGAGGATCAGTTAAAAGGGCCCAAATGGGTGATAGGAGATTAATGTTTGCCTTCTTGGGAATAGCTGTGCCAGCTTCCTCCCAAGAAGGAAGCATGATGTGACTCTTTGAATACAGAGAGTCAAGACGAGCTCCTCAACCAGTTGGTCCCTGAATTTCACACACCCCAGGAACTATCAGTGCACCATATCCCACTTAACAAGAATACAGTCTTACTTTTAAGGATGGCTCTAGGTCTGGTCATTTCCCTTTTGAAATGGTAATTTACTCATAAAACCTTGGGAAAAAAGTGTTTTGGAAGGAAACCAAACGTTAAGGCATATACTTACTTAATAATGAGTGTTCTCCTCCCTATACAATAGAAAATGTCCCATCAATACAAATAGTACCAAAATATTCCCCATCACCAAAGTCCAAGTGACAATGCAGAAATGCTAGCAAAGAAAAGGTGACTCATCACCCTTCATCAAAAGAGGAAAAGCTAAAAGTTATCTAGGCTTTTGATTGGTTTGTTTTCTTCTTCTAAGACTAAGTCCACTAAAGACTATGAAGTGTTATCAGTTGAGCAGGTGAATCAGAGATTCAGTTCATAAAATATCAGCTAAAAAGTAATAATTAAGAAACTTCTGTTTTAAAACATAATTTCCTATAGGAGGAAGGATATTCTGAGGATAGTGATAAAGCATAAGTAACTTAGATTAGAATAAGGAAGACTTTCTTGATGAGGAGAGAATGCCCAATGGCTGTGGGGAAAAGTCTTGGAAAATGGACTATATTTTCATTGGAATGGGTTTAATTGCAGTTCTGATTAGGTAGAGTTGAAGATTTTTTTGAAACGATCTTTCAGCTCCCTAAATCTTCTTAAAGATTTTTGTTATGAAATAACTATCCTGACGTGCAGTTGTGGGAAATAATGCAGAGAGGTACCACTTTTTACACAATGGTAATGTTTTGTAAAACTGCAGTACAATATCACAGCCAGGATCTTGAGGTTGATACAGTCAAGACACAAAACAATTATTGAGTAAAAAAATTACATTGAGTAAAAATAAATAAAAACCAATACCAAAAGGTCACATTCTGTATGATTCCATTTACCAGACACGTTTGAAATCACAATGCTTTAGAAACGAGGGACAAGTTTATAGTCTCACCTTCTTTATAGCCATACCCACCTTCTTCCTCCTTACCTGTTCCTGACCCTTGGCAACAAGTAATTTGTTCTTCATTTCTAAGTTCTTTGATTTCAACAGTGTCTTATAAAAGGAATCATACAGTATGTGACCTTTTGGTATGGTTTTTGTTAATTTTTTTTTACTCAATATAATCCCCTGGAGATTCATCAAAGTTGATGTGCATATTAATTGTTGATTCATTTTTATTTTTGTGTAGTATTCTCTGGTATGGATGTCCTGCAGTTTAACCATTCACTTATTAAAGAAATTTGAGTTGTTTACAGTTCTTAGTTACTATGAAAAATACAGTTATAAATATTTATGTACAGGTTTTTGTGTGAAAATGTTTTAATTTGTATGGGTTAAATGTCTGGGAGTGTAATTGTTGAGTTATATGGTATTTGCAGATTTCATTTTGGGGGAAACTTCCAAACTGTTTTCCAAAGTGGCTGGACCCATTTTATGTCCCCCTCACCCCTGCAGCCATATTTGAGTGATCCTGTTTCTCTGCATTTCTATACACCAGCATTTGCTGCTGTCACTTTTTTTTTAAAGCTATTCTAATAGATATATAGCAATATCTCATTGGATACTTTGCATTTCCTTAATGGTTAATAAGATTGAACATAATTTCAGCTTATGTGAATACCATCTCTCTAACCTCTTCAGCTAAATATTTGTGATTTTGCCGACTTTCTAATTGGATTATTTATTGTTGTTTTTCAACTGTTGAGTTTTGAGAGTTCCTTATGTATTCTGTAGTTACTAATCCTCTTTCAGGTATGTAATTCGAAAATATTTTCTCTTAGTAAGTAACTTGTCTTTTTATCCTTTCTTTCTTTCTTTTTTTTTTTCCTTTTGTCTTGCTTTGTTGTCTAGGCTGGAGTGCAGTGGTGCAATTACGGCTTACGGCTTACTGTAGTCTCAACCTCTCAACGTTGTAAACTCACGCAATCCTCCTGCCTCAGCCTCCCAAGTAGCTGGAACTACAGGCATTTAATTTAACGCCACACTCAGCTAATTTTTAAAAAATATTTTGTAGAGGCAGGGTCTCATCATGTTGCCCAAGCTCATCTCAAACTCCTGGGTTCAAGCGATCCCCCGGCCTCCCAAACTGCTGGGATTATAGGCATAAGCTTCTGCACGTGTTTTTTTTTCTTCCTCTTAAGAGTTTTTTGGAGTTCAAATGGTTTGAAATTTTATTGAGATTAAAATGATAAAAATTTTTTTCATTCATTCTTTTTTTTTTTTTTTTTGACAGAGCCTTGCTCTGTTACCCAGGCTGGAGTGCCGTGGCACAATCTCAGTTCACTGCAGCCTCCACCTTCCAGGTTCAAGTGATTCTAATGTTTCAGCCTCCCAAGTAGCAGGGATTGCAGGTGTGCATCACCATATCTGCCTAATTTTGTATTTTTAGTAGAGACGGGGTTTTGCCATATTGGCCAGCCTGATCTCGAATTCCTGGCCTGAAATGATGCATCCATCTAGACCTCTCAAAGTGTGAGGATTACAAGTGTAAGCCACTACACCCAGCCCAATTTTTTTCTTTTAGGGTTCAAGTCTATGAACTGTTTTGTCTGTGCTTAAGTCCTGCAAACTTTTTCCTAAAAGTTTTATAGTTTAACATTTTACATTTAAGCCCATAATTCATTTTGAGTTAATTTTTGTAATAAAGTGTGAGGCTTAGGTTAAGGTTTTTGTTGTTGTTGTTATTGATGTCTAATTATTCCAGTACCATTTGTTGAAAAGACCATCTTTTCCCCGTTGATTACTTTTATAACTTCGTAAACCCATAGCTCTTAACATAAAAAAAGACATATGTTCTTCTATCTAAAGAAAGTGATAGTTTTTGTTTAGAGAATGCTAATTGTGTGCCAAAGCACTAGCCTAAGCTTCTTATATAGCTTTACCCATTTTCTTGCCTCAGTGACTCATTACTTGTTTCATTGTCTTAATAACTTCTTGCGGTAAGTATTGTTGTTTCCATCTCACAGATAATGAAACTAAAATTTTGCCAGGTTAAATGATTTACTCAAAGTTACAAAGCTGATGAGTTGGAAAGCTGGGATTAGGACCCAAGCAATATTCCCCTAGAGGTTGTGCTGTTAACCTTCATGAATACTGCATTATTTACAGTGTGCCAGATATTTAGCAAAATATTGAACATTTTACCATTTTCCTCACTGTTACCACAAGGCATTTCAACTAACATAGTAATAGAAGACTCTCTTTTCACATCCCTTTTTTAAGGTTTCATGTGTTTGATGTTTTATTCATTTCAAACCCCTCATGTCCATGAAAATACAATTTAAGAGTCAGAAAGCATAAAATTCTATTTCCAAATTTGGAGTCTGTTTCACAAGCTGAAGGACTCAGTTTTGATACCTTGACAACCTTTCTGTTACTTGCAAACCAACTCTATTTCATAAGGTCTACACACACACACACACACACACACACATACACTGGGGGATCCCAGTGCTATTGTTATTAGCTGCTGACAGAGCTTAGGGTTGTTTACTAAAATCAACTCCTATTTCCTTTTTGATTTGTTCTTTCAGTTTGTCTCCTGGCTTCTTAGAATAAATACAGTAAGTATTCACGATAAGTGAAGGCAGTATGGAAGTAAATAACGAGAGCTGTGCTGTCAGAGAAAAAAGGAAAAAAAAGTGCCAATGTGAAAATTCCCAACATGTAAATATTTTCTTTCATATGCAGGCAGAAAATGGGTTTTTAAAATATGAGCCAACAGTAGATTATTTAAAAATTTCTTCTCAGTAAAAATAAAAAATAAAAATAAAAACAAAGAAAAATCTTGCTTTACTGTAAGAGAATTTTGGAATCATTATTTACAAAAGCATTTCTGAAGTTGCAAAACCTGACACAAATGAAAGACAAAAGAGCCAGAAGTTCCTTCTCACATACAGTATCAAACTGACTTGGGTTACAGGAATGCTGTTAAACTGAGTTTGAACCATCCTTTATTATTGTGTTTATCTATCCATGAAGTAGCTCGTCATGTTTTTCTCTTAAGTGAAAAGCACTGTCCTAAAAATGGTACTTGTAGTAGTTTCCCTTACTGAAAAGAAGAAGAAGGGATAAAATCTGGTCCGAATGATTTGAAGTTTCAATATTGGAGCTAGTTGGTATAATCCAAAAGTCCCAAGATATTTTTAAATTGTCATCCCGATTTTCAAATGTGTCTCCAAACTAGATTTCCAAATCCTCTGAGATGCTTTTGCCACTAAAGCTGGAGAGGCTGTACATGATACACATCCAGGAGATTGGTTAACAATTGCTGGGTGCTATGTCGACCGCTGCTGAAGCTGTCGGCAGGTAGAGGCGATAGCGTTTGTGGAACATAAACCGCACACTTAGATTTCTTTTAAGTCATAGGAAAGTGATAGAAAATAGAGCACTTTGGAATCTCGGTATACACCTGCCTCTCCCTTTCCCATTCCCTTCTCGGCACTCGGCTTTTCTTCTGTTCTTTGTTCCCCATTTCACGTTCCATTTGTGGAAAGTTCACATCATGTATTAAAATACTACTAACAGTTGGTGGCTCATGTCTGCAATCCTACTGCTTTGCGAGGCTCAGCGGGGAGGATCACTTGAGGCCAGGAGTTTGAGACAAGGATGGACAACTTAGTGAGACCCTATGTCTAACAAAAAAAAAAAATCCCCAAATAATAATACTAATAATTAATGAAACTCTGGATTAGTGAAACTCTGGATTTATACATATTTATACCTAAGGGAAATTGTAAGCTACAAATTTATTTGGTGTAAGGGTCCTTGGTGAAGTAGAAAGATGGAGTGAAAACTGTATATATACTTTTAAAAGAATTCTCAGAGCATTAAAGAAAGCAAAATCAAAGCTGTTCTTGTTGGCTCCGGCTATATAAAATTTTGGGCATTCAGAAAAGGCCAGCTTTCAAAGAAATTAATTTTATTTCTGTTTTCCTTCTCCTCAGATGAAGACATGCAATATTGCAGCAAGACATTTAACTGTGTAGGTCATTTGTGTTTTGAGTTTCATTATAAAAATCAAAAAGGGCAAAAGTAAAGTAAGTAATTTTTGTTCTGAACTTCATTATGAAAATCAAAAAGGGCAAAAGTAAGGTAGAGTGTAGTACATGGAATAATCAGTGTTTCTGAGACTGAGTGGTAAAACAACTTCAAGATAAAGCAGAAATAGACTCATTTGCCTTTTTTCTTTAACCACGCATAATTATGAACTTCTGAATAGCCTACTATTCTTTACCAGATCCTTTGAGTGATCTTTTAAAAGGTGACCAGATTATGTCAGCTCAAAACCCTTTAGTGGCTCTCCATCTCACTCAGGATAAAACCCAAGCCCTCTCAATGACCTTATAAAGTCCGGTACATAGACCAAGCTCCAGTTACTTCTCTGATCTCATGTCTCTGCTCCATTTTTCTCTTCTGAGCATTGTCAAGTTCTCACATTCATCTGCCTGGATTATGTTTTTCCCAAATGCCCTGTGGCTTGTTCTCTCACCTCCTTCAAGTCCTTCTTTCAGGAGACCTTCCTTGGATACTTTACACAACCACCCTCTACCCTTACTTCTACCATTTCTCATCTCCCTTGGCTTTATTTCTCTCCTTAGCATTTTTTTTTTTTTTTGAGACGGAGTTTCGCTCTTGTTACCCAGGCTGGAGTGCAGTGGCGCGATCTCGGCTCACCGCAACCTCCGCTCCCGGGTTCAGGCAATTCTCCTGCCTCAGCCTCCTGAGTAGTTGGGATTACAGGCACGCGCCACCATGCCCAGCTAATGTTTTGTATTTTTAGTAGAGACAGGGTTTCACTATGTTGACCAGGATGGTCTCGATCTCTTGACCTCGTGATCCACCTGCCTCAGCCTCCCAAAGTGCTGGGATTACAGGCTTGAGCCACTGCACCCGGCCAGCATTTTTTTTTTTAATATAATGATAAATATCTTAAATATTTATCTTTTTTTATTGTTTTCTTTTGCTTTTTAGAATTCTTTACTAAAATGTAAATCAAAGAAGTGCAGGAATGTATGTCTAAAGCCAAAGTAATGTAAAGTAATGTATGTGTGTGCATACACATAATGGAGTACTATTCAGCCGTAAAAAAGAATGAGATCCTGTCATTTGCAACAACATGGATGGAGCTAGAGATCATTATGTTAAGTAAAATAAGCCAGGAACAGAAAGACAAACATTGCATGTTTTCATTTATTTGTGGGAGCTAAAAATCAAAACAACTGAGCTCAATGATGTAGATAGTAGAATGATGTTTACCAGGGTCTGGGAAGGGGGTCGGGAGGCTTTGGGGATGTGGGGATGGTTAATTGGTACAAAAATTACAGAGAATGAGTAAGTCCTACTATTTGATAGCACAACACAGTGACAATAATCAGTAATACCTTAATTGAACATTTTAAAATAACTCAAAGAGTGTATCTGGATTGCTTGTAATTCAAAGGATAAATGCTTGAGGGGATGGATACCCCATTCTCCAGGATGTGCTTATTTCACCTTGCATGTCTGAATTAAAACATCTCATGTACCCCATAAATACATACACTTACTATGTACCCACAAACATAAAAAATAAAAACATATAAAACAGGTCCTGGCATATAGCAGGGTCTTAGTACTATATACTGCTGGTGAATGCCTAATAGATGGACAAGTCATGCTTCTAGAAGCTGAAAGAAAATTGATCATTTCTCATTTACCTTTATAAAGAGCTACAAAATGGGGGAAGCAGAATTGGCAAGGTCATTGATTGGATATCTACAATTCAAATGTTTTTTTAAAGGGTATTTATGTAGTTTCCTACTTTGGAGTGTAATTATGAGAGAGGCCTACAAGTCTACTTAAATTACGCAGTCAACTCATTGAAATCTCTATTCTTATTTTGCTGCAGGAGACAATCCAGTTATACTGTCTCAGCCCACAGAAAACTGCCAAAATTGACTCAATAAAAGAAAATTTGGCTTAAAGAGGGATTTGTCTCCCCACTCCCCCCACCCTTGTCCATGCTGGATGAGAAAAACTAGGCAGCTCTGAAATTTTTCAGACTTGAGTTTGATTCCCACCTCTGCCAGATATTATCGATGTGAACTTGGCTAATTCGCTGACTCTTTCTTAACTTCCACATTTTTCTTCCTTAATAAATGGGGACACTTTAGATGTTGTAGTAGTTTCCTGTGGCTGCTGTAACAAATTACTACAAACTCGCTACCTTAAAAAACCCAGAAATTTATGGTCTCAGTTCCGGAGGCTGGAAGTACAAAGTCAGTATGTCACTAGGCTGTAAGCAGATGTCAGCCGGACCACACACCCTCCAGAGACTTCGGGTAGGATTGTTTCGTGACTTTTCTAGTTTATTCTAACTGCCTGGAGTCCTTGGATTGTGGTCACATCCCTCTAACCTCTGCTTCTGTCTTTATATTGCCTTCTCCTTTCTGCCTGTGAAATCTGTTTTCCTCTTAGACGGACAATTGCAATGACATTTAGACCCAACAAAGTAATCTGGAATTATCTTGTCATTTTAAGATCCTTAACTTAGGCACATTCACTAAGACCCTTTTTCCAAGTAAGGTAACGTTTACAGATTCCAGGGATTCGAATACATATATGTTTGTGGGGGCATTTTTCAGGCTATCATAGGTGTCCTCTTAGGATTGATATTACAGTGACTGGCATATTTAATGAATTCAGTAACCTTCCTACATTTTTGTCTTTCCCTGATCTTCCTCTAAATCTCCATAACATTCCCCTGTAGCACCAAGTCCCACCCCTAATTTATGAAATAGGCTCTGCCTGCCCTTAGCATCATGCTGCCTTTCAGTGTGTACCTCCATTATCTAGTCTAAAACAGACTTTGGGCAGTGGCAAAAAGGAATCCTTTCCTATCCACAGGTAGCTTCCATTCTGGTATGGGAGATGAGTGGTTAAACAACCAGTTGTCATATAAGGAAGAAGAGTATACAATTTACACAGACACATCTGTAATGCACCGTAGGTTAATAAAGGAATTTGTCATTATTATTGAGAGATAGGAGCTAGTGAAATCTTGGAGCCAATAAAATTTGAACCGAACCTTGAAGATAAGAATGTCAGTGGGTTAATAATGTTGGAAGAAACTTCCAGGCAGGAGAAGGACACAAAGGAGAACTCCTCTTATTTCTCTGAAAAACCAGGACCTTTCCACCTCCCTTTGCTGCACTCTACACTCCCCGCCGGCTCTGCTCCAGGTAGCCCACCCAAAGCTGCTCCATCCTCAATGCTTCATATGGCAAAGTGTCCTCTTCTGTCAATCTCCTACCAATTAGCGGCTGTAAACTAGGTGCTAAAAGGAAAAGAATATGATTAATCTAACTCACTATAAGTGGCTGATAACTCCTAAAATCTCCTAGGACAAAAAGAAGCGTTTCTTACCATAAATAAATCTCTACTGGGATTGTATGCCATGTGTAAAATTATATGCAGAAAGAGTGTATTTATAAGTCACAGGTATTAAGGAATATAATTTTAAGAAAATGGTAAGCATAGAGAACATTTTTCACATGATAAAAATGCCTAACTAAGCAGCAAAGGTTCTGAGCTATAGAAAGCCACTCCTTTTATTCTGCATGATACCAGCATTGTTAGGAGAAAAAGATTCCGCCTCCCAATCTTATCCATACCCCACCCCCAAAGAAAGGAAAGAAAAAAACTTATTTTTAATTTTCTCTTCACATTTTCTAAGACACTAGTTGGGAAGCAATGGACAGAAACAAATCACGCAACCGTCCTTTTTTTCCCAGCAAATTCAGAATGAATTGAATTTACGCAAGCGACAGTGCATAAGCAAAACCGTTCCTATGGTTACACAGAAGGCTTTCTAAATGCGGCACGAGATGCAGGCAGCCAAAATGACTTGACTGTTTATGTTAAATATGAAGTCTATTCCCTATTGAAATTTAATGATCTACTAGCTGCATTTTAGCAGCTTGCACCCTGATAAAATTAACATTTCGAATACATTTGGAGAGATAAATTGCTTTAGCAATTGGCGAGTGTTCACTCATATTTATTTGATCACATCAGTGATTCAGATGAAAGCATTTCCTCCTGAACTATTAGAAATTGGGTCTGCAAATTATCCTCATCTCTGGGCCTACAGGTCCCCAAACACATTCTATCATCTTTTTGTAGGTTAGCTGGTGCCAGATGTTAGTCCTAACACTTGATGAGAGAGCAGGGCAATATATATATACATATATATATATGTGTGTGTGTGTGTATATATATATATATATGTGTGTGTGTGTGTGTGTGTATATATATATGTGTGTGTGTGTGTATATATATGTATATGTGTGTGTGTGTGTGTATATATGTATATATATATATGTGTATGTGTATATATATTCTTTTATAACAACTACACAACCTGCACTGTTTCTTGTGGCATTGTTCAAGCCATCCAGTGGTTCTCAAATATTCAACAAGGTGAACAGTTCAGACAGAGTGAAGTCTGTTCCCCCACCTCCCTCTATTTCACGTCCTGAATAGGAAGACAATCTGTGTGTTTCAAAAAGCTGGCAGGAAATTGGATCTGGGAAAGATATATTCACTGCATATTTTAGCTGACACCATTCAGATTTGCTACATAAGGGCGTTCCTTGATGTCTGTAAGTAGGAACCTCTCATTCAGCAAAAATAGAAAATGAAATCAGGCTGCAGGATGCCAGTCTCTTGTATTTATTTATATATTTACTTCAATTTGACTGATACTTATTGAGCTTCTTACATAGTCTAAGCATGATGTGAAGGACTATGGATATAAAGACAAAATACATATTTCCTAAACACCGATAGTCATTGGTTAAGTAGAAAAGATGGGCAATCAATACTGCTATACCAGGTATTTCTTCTCAGTAGCTTTCTGCGGATAGCTCTATCCCATGTCATCCTCTGCTAATGTAATCACGCCAAATGTAAGATTTCAGTTGTCAGGAATGGATAGCTGCAACATATGGCTTGGACTACCTTCATAACTCACGTGCCCCAGCCTCTCCCGTGCAGGATCACCCACTGGGAGTTTCATCTCCTTCACTGTTTCTCTGTAAAGCTCCGATTTGTTCGTTTCTTTCTCTTTCCTCCAGAATCCCCCCACTTACATAGGTTCAGGCTCTTAAATGGTATCTGCTTTTCTACTACCCAACACCAAAGTCTTCATTTTCTATAGCCCAGAAGTATGGGTTTTGAGGTCTTGAAAGATAAATTCTATGAAATTCAAGTATAAAACATTAAAATCCTCAAAACACAGATTTATCAAAACTTCTCCAGCCTTTCCTAGTTTGTGTCAAAATATTTCATTCTAAATAGCAAGCTAGACAAGGCAGACATTTAATAATACTTTAATTCTATTTTTTGCTTGAGATGAATGTACTTACATCTGACACTTGAGAATTTCAGTCTGTTTGAGGAAATTTATTTTGAATTGGCAAGCAGCAATGCATTAATCACATATTGATTCCCTTGTCAGGTTAGTTTCTGAATTTAAGATACCTCTTAGTGTTCTAATCAGTAATTCTAGAAGTGATTCTTTATGATCATTGTTATTAATCTTTTCAGTGAAGATTTTATAAAATTCATTAGATAAATAGAATATATAGCTTTGTCTTTTCATTTTTGAAAATTGACTTAAGAATCTATTTTTTCTTTCAGAATAAGTTTCAAGGGACTTCTATCACAAATATGTGAGGCTTATTAAAATATCTTTTTACCTGTAGGTTTTACAGATGATGTCATATTCTACAGTGAGTTTTAAAGGTAATCCATACCTTTATAAGACAGTCAGTCCTAAAACTGAATATAGTTCAGGGGAATTCTACTCTACTTTTTGTAGTTGGGGTATATTTTAGAGAAGCCCTAATTCCCCACCCTGTTCCTCTAAGAACGTGGGGATTCCTGAAAAGGCCTTGATATTATGGTAGATAAAGTACTAAACATTCTCTCAAAATCCAGCTTTCAGGCCATGACTTATTTACAAAAATTCAATTTTAAAAATTTTTCATGAGTCTACAACTCTCTAGAATAACGGTATGGTTGAGAACTAATTTCAAGATTAAGCTGATCTAGATGCAAATGACTTTTTTTCTCACAAGATAGGTCTTCACACAGAGCTTCAAAATGGTCAAACTTCAGTACAAAACTAAGGACTAAAAATTTTGTATGTGGGAGATGAACATTTTATATTAGGAGAGAATTTTTGAGTAAGAAGTGGAATTACTGAACTGCACATTGGGAGGCGATTACAAACTGACTTTACAAACTGAATGACATGGACCCATGGACAAGGATGCTATGTAAGTCAGTTAGCTGCATGATCTTAACTGCCAGAGCCAAGTATTTTTATGTAGCTAAATGTCAAGAAAAGTATAGGCCCACAAAGTAGTTGTTTTTCCCAGGAATGATGAATCATTTTCCTATCCGAAACTCACCATTGCAAATTCAAACAGGCATATTTATTACACGGTATTTTGGAAGACATATCTACTCTTTCCATTCTTGTTCTCTTTCCCTTTTTTACTCAGAGAGAGAGAGGATAATTGCAATGAGTACCAGATGGGTTTTAAAATATTGGTTCTAAAATATTGTTGCCTCAAGTGTACATATAAGGGATTTATTTAATAATATTTCTAATGTACAATTCAGGAGGTTTAAATAATACATTTTGTGTGGTTGAAACAGTTAATTTTTCAGTGCTGACTTCCAGAGTTCACATTCAACAGCTCATGCATAACATAATGCAGGTGTATTTAAATACCCAAGAGCAATTTCATCAGGCCATGAACCACGATGTCTTTTCCGTTTGTTCTTACTCAGAACACATTCACCAGTTCACTCAGTATCCATCACTTTTATTTTGTATCAGATACTCATTGTCCGAAGCAATAATGAATAAGTGATCCAAAGAATAAAGTATTGCTTTGAACTGCGGACACAGTGCAGAGTGCTGTATTATGCAGGATTTTGCTACTAGCCAAAATACCAGTTTAGCTCAGAGCTCTTTGCAGAAAGCATGCCATTGCGCCCACATTTGTGTATAATAGATATTCTACAGTGGGCGATTTAAAATGGAACATTGTCTATTTTCTTCAGTAGAATGGGAAATGGTATATTATGTATTTAATTTTAATCCTATCACTCTATAGACGTATTTTTTCATGAAATCTATTTGAAAGTCTGCTTTTTATTTCTTCGATGTAATATATAAAATTGAAACAGTAGACAATTTGAGAGAAAAAAAACAAGAGCGTACTTTTATATTTTTATCTGAATTGTTTGGTATGAAAACTTACATACAATTAAAATTTTCCAGGAAAAAAAATGCATCTTACCAAAATGCCACTGATTAATCAATAGAGAATGGAGTCACAGAAGCACCTTCTATTTTGCCATATGGCAGAATAAAATAAATAAGCAAATTTCTAGATATGTAATTAATTTCATACACACTTATATTCAATGCAGTAACACAAACCAGGCAAGGTCTGCCTACAATATAAGTCCATTCACATGAAGGTTGTGGCAGAGTGGACACAGTTTACTGTAAAAAAAGAGTAACAGATTTCTTTCTCATTGCCATATAGACACAAAAATATGAGTGCATTTTGAAATGCTAGAAATACAAATATATATATATGTGTGTATATATATATGTGTGTGTATATATATATGCGTGTGTTTATATATTCACATTTAAAAAATGATGTCCTAGAGCCTCAATTAAATGAAGTCTCCAGGGAGGTGGTGGTCTGTTTTCTTAATCAATTTTTTTCTTCTTCTTTTTTTTTTTCTTTGAGACAGAGTCTTGCTCTGTCGCCCAGGCAATAGTGCAGTGACATTATCTTGGCTCACTGCAACAGCCGCCTCCCGGGTTCAAGCAAATCCCAGCCTCCTGAGTAGCTGGGATTATAGGCACCTGCCACTGTGCCCAGCTAATTTTTGTTTTTTTAGTAGAGATGGAGTTTCACCATCTTGACCAGGCTGGTCTCGAACTCCTGACCTTGTGATCCACCTGCCTTAGCCTCCCAAAGTGCTTATAGGTGTGAGCCACCGCGCATGGCCCCTAATCAAATTTTTAAATCATCAAATTGTTAGTGATAATTGCATTGACCTTTCTGTAAGCAAGGAGCCAAGGACCATGACTTAGCATTCTCTTTCCCCTCACATAGTAAGACACAACATATAGGTTTTCTTTGCTGCCTTATTCCACACAATATCAAAATTATACCTGTATCTTTGATGATTTTAGAATTTGAATTTCTTTGGAGTAATAGCTGTGTCCAGTATCCTAGATCTAAGTTTCTCTTTTTAAACTACCCTGCAGACCATGGAAGTGAAAGCAAGATGGGGCAACAGGACAAACTACAACTGTTGCTGATGAATGAGATAAAATGAAAAGAAATATTCATTGTTGTAAAACTGTCTGAGTAGCTAGAAAATATTGGTCACTATACTTAACGTTGTGGGAGATTACATAAAGTGAAAGCTAACCTCATAGTACTATGCCTGTTTTTACAATATATTAGTGTCGTAATTTACCTTTCCTGCCCTAAAGAATGAATGCGTTCATTATTCCAGTGTGGTTTATTGAAGGTTCCTTTTAGTTGAATTATAGACAATTGATGCATTTCTATAAATATACTTATTAAAAAGTTCATAAACATAAACATATTAAAAAGTTCATAAACATTAATGGAGCTAAGCACCCACTGGTTTTTTGAAATTCATGGAGTATCTTGTTGCAAATATATTATCTTGCTAATTGTAATAATAACTATTTAGATATCAACCACACAAGCTTATTTCTTTACCTGTGATACCAGTTACAATCCTAGTTGGATATTTTGCTACATAACATAAAATGGATACATTTCATTAATTTTTGTTTTGACAATGTTAGAATGTTTGAAGACATGTTTCTCTGAAATGCACTTACTTTCAGCACTTATAGCCTGCTATCTCTGTTCCTCTATCATGAAGAAAATTCTCCAGGCCTTTATATTAGAAGAGAACGATGCTATTGCTTTTTCATCACAGGAGGATGCTTACTTGTTTCTCTATTAGTGTGAATGGGCTCACATTGATGGATTTTCACTCTCTGATTTGTCTCCCTTGTGACTGAAGGCACCATTTCTGAATCTTTGACCAGAGTGAAAGGAGCAGTTTAGACAGATGAGTACTCCCATATTCTCTGGTGGAAAGCGATCAGTCTCCAGTAGTATCTGGTTATTTGGGTAGGTTACTTAACCTGTCGGCCCTCAGTTTCCTCCTCTTAACTGAGATACTTGAAACAGATTATTCTTTATTCACATAGAATATTTTTCTCTCTTTCTTTTTTTGTATATTTCCCTCAGATGAAGTCTTCTCTGTCACACAGGCTGGACTGCCGTGGTGCAATCACAGCTCACTGAGACCTCTGTCCACAGGTTCTAAGCAATCCAACCGCTGCAGCCTCCCAGGTAGCTGGGACTATAGGCATATGCCCCTACGCCCAGCTAATTTTTGTATTTTGTGTAAAACTGGAGTTTCACCATGTCGGCCAGGCTGGTCTCAAACCCCTGCACTCAAGCTATCCACCAGCCTCAGCCCCAGCCTCCCAAAGTGCTGGGATAATGCGCATGAGCCTCCACTCCCAGCCTGTTCATACAGAAGTTTTAAAAGTGTATGTGGGCCATGTTTTTGTTTTTCCCCCTCCCAATTTTACTAAGAAAATCTTTGTGTGTGGAAATAGATAAAAGAACAGTGGAATGCTCAGTTTACACGACTAACCTAGGTTCTAAACTTAACATTTTCCCATGTTCTCTTTGTTATGTCACAGTTGAAAGTAATTTGCAGGTATTATACTACTCTTAAATATTTCAGCACAAATCACCAAAGAATGAGGATATTCTGTGACGTAACCGGAATACCTCTATCACAAAACAATACTTGCCTGATAGCTTCTCTTATCTAAGTCATATTTAAATGTCCCCCTTTGTCTCAAAATTGAATTTTCTAGTTTCTTATCCCACCCTCATCTATGATTCAATCATATTTCTTGCATTACGTATAGCTATTATTCAAGACTACTCGTAGTGTCATAAAGTATGTGGGCTTTCATATTATAGTGGTTTTTCTACTCAGGACCACTTGATTGAGAAAATCTAGGGCAAAAATAAATCTCCGAGTGAATAAACATACCTAGTATATGGTAGATGTTTAACATTTCCTTGATGAGTACATGAATTTAGTTGCTTTTTAAGTGACAGTGAATTTTACTAAGCACAATTCTAACTAAATATATTGGAAAAACAATACATTTCCATGTGAAAGGCAATTTTAAGTTCAGTCCATAGACTCTAATTATAGCTCATGTGATCTTGCTAATTTATCATGCACCTTATATGGAGTGGAGCACTGAGTATAAGCTCATTTTGCACAACAAAATCATGGTGTATTATTTTTCAGATTAAGAGGCTAGCCAAATTAAGTACTTAAAGATTTCAGAGTTATTAAGAGACATAATCTATGTGTAAACTGGAGCCTTATCGCATACACTACAGTGGTTTGCTTGACAAAACTGGGTGCATGGGGGGAGCTTATTTACTCCTCGGAAGCCGTCCTCAGCCTCACCTAGCAGACAGGTTCTTTTCTGTCTGCATGCTCGGTGTTCCCAGCTGAAGCACTGTCTAGCATTCTGCTTACTGATTGCTCTGGCCTTAAGGAAACTAGATCTCAGTGAGGAAGCCCTTTGAAAATCAAAGAACAAGTGTACAGTTTTTCTGTTCAGAGAGAACTTGGAGCAAGGTCGTGTCTGTTTCCTGAATGGACAGGATTAGCATAGGAAAACTGGAACCTTTCCCAGCTCGAAGGGAGCCAAGTTTTTGCTGTGTCATTTCATTATTCTCTTTGAAGTGAATTCCCAGAAAATCAGATGTACCGATATTTAACTTAAATAGAAAACATATCTTAAAGCCAAATGGGCATGATTCTGGGAGTCTGTCACCATTTTGGATTGCCTGTTCTTTTGTTCCCTTCTGTTAGTGAGTGAGGATAATCACATTTTTCCTGTAACTTCACAGAGTGTAGATTAATCCAGTGCAGCCATATCCCTGCAAAGTATCCTGAATTATACAGACGATAAATCAGGAAAAGGAAGAGATCAACTTTACTAATCATCTGATCACACTATATCATCAGAATTTAGTTTGGTTCATTCTTTCAATCTGACAGTGGAGATTATCTTATTTTTTCTATTTCATTTCCCATGAAGTAAAATTTTTATTGATCAGTGGTCTGTTCACATAAAATAGATATCTCCACACTCTTAGAAAATTCTTCCTAAAAATCTGAGTCAACAGATTTAAAAAATAACCCCCAGAAAACTGTCTGGTTAGCAGTTGGTTTCCTTTGTGGGGTTAACTTCAAATTTGCTAACATACTTTAAAACACACACACACACACACACACAAAATTATATGTCAACAAAAGTCAAAATTAATCATAAAAAGATACCATGTGTGAGAGAGAAACACTTGTTTTTATAGATTTAAAGACACTGTGTATGAGATCTGTATTTCTAGATGTCTTATAAACTAACCTTGTGGGAAAAAAAAATCATACCAGGTTTGCACACAAAGTAATGAAATGTGGAATCAGTCCCATAATTTTCTAGCCACCCAATATGTAAGCATCCTAAATGCCTCTCATTCTGGGCACTCAATAAATACTGAACAGGGGCAGCAATTTCCTTTCCTGTCTAGTCAGGGTGTCATTATTTCTGTAAAGTCTCTGAGCTAGTGAGCACATAGAAGAACGCAATCCACCACAACCTGAAATATGCCTTTACCCTCCCACCTTCTCTTTTTCATGTGGCTTAAATTGCTGTGTGACCTACTGGAAACCTAAGAATATTAGCTCTCAGTTACCACTTATTCAACCTTAACCTTTCCTCTCTCAAATGCCAAGAAGATATAGCAGGTCTAATCAGCATATTTTATTTTGCCCTTTTCAATAAGCTGTTTAATGATGTTGATTTACTGTTGGAAAAAGTCTAAAAAAAACTCCACCAGCTTTTGGACTGTTCCTGTTCCTTAGGGGAAATGGCATTTTATGTCACTGCTTGTCAGGGCGTTTTCAGTGTTGCTTTCTCTAGTTTGGAGGTCCTTTGGGAGAGTCAACTCGAACCTTTCTCATGTCAGTCATTTATTAAAATACAAAGTAAATGAGACTAACGAACATCCAAATACTTAGTATTACCCTTGGCTATTAACCTTCTTTCATGCTACCAAACCGCCATCTCTGTCACTGCACATCATGATGTAAGTCCTATGCCCTAAACATTCAGCTGGCTTCCAGGATGTCACAGCCATTTTCTTCCTCCCTCACTGGCTGTTCTTTTTTAGCCTCCTTAACTGGCTCCTCCTCTCTCCTCCAAACATCAATATCAGAGTAGTTTAGGGTTCCAATCTCCATCTTCTCTTCTCTGTGGATATTCACTGCCTGGGAGAGCTTCTCCATTCCTTTGGCATTAGATATCTAAACACTGACGATTATCAAGATTTTATGTCCAGTTTAGAGCTCTACGCTCCAGATTATTATACCCAACTCCACATTTAACATCTTGACTCTGATATCTGTAAGGTTTTACAAACTTATGACGACAAGAGAATTCCATTTTTTTCTCCAAATGTGCTCTTCCTCTAGGCTCCCCATTTTAATAAAATGCACTCTTATTGAATCAGTTGGCCAGACCAAAATCATCCTTAATTTCTCTATTTCCTTCATCTTCCATATACAGTACAAGTCTTGCCAGCTCTACTTCCAAAACATATCCTGAAATTGTCCTCTTCTATCTATGCTGATATGACTGTCACTCACACTACCATTTTTGTTTTCTGTTGACTACTGAGGTAACTCCAGGGTGATTTCCAACTTGAGTTCTTCTCCTCTACAGTCTGTACTTTACACAGCAGAGTGATTTTTTTTTAAATGTATATAAGGTGATATAACTTCCCTGTTCAAAACTGCATTTTCTCATGATGAGTTAAGTAAATTATGACCTCTTTACTGTAACTTACAAAGCCCCCGTACCCTCCCATTCCCTGATCTCCCACCATTTGCCCTTGCTCTTCAGAGCAGCCACCCTGGTCTACCTGCTTTTCTTTTTTCTCTTTTTTTTTTTTTTTTTTGAGATGGAGTTTCGCTCTTGTTACCCAGGCTGGAGTGCAATGGCGCAATCTCGGCTCACCGCAACCTCCGCCTCCCGGGTTCAAGCAATTCTCCTGCCTCAGCCTCCCGAGTAGCTGGGACTATAGGCATGTGCCACCATGCCCAGCTAATTTCTGTATTTTTAGTAGAGACGAGGTTTCACCATGTTGACCAGGATCGTCTCGATTTCTTGACCTTTTGATCCACCCCCCCTTGGCCTCCCAAAGTGCTGGGATTACAGGCATGAGCCGCTGCATCGGGCCACCTGCTTTTCTTAAAGCACACCAATGCAGTCTCAGCCTCATGGCCTGTCATTCACTGCTTTCTTTGCTTGAAATACTCTTTTCTTTTATCTCCACATGGATCCTGCTTCACATCATTCAGAGGATTGTCCTCATCCCTTTCTTCCTCCAAAACAGTTTTTTCTCCCTTATCTCCAGTGCTGCTTCACTCTTTTTCAAGGTACTTATTACTACTTGAAAATATTTATGTTTTTTAGTTATCCATTGCCTGCCTCCCCCACCAGAATGAAAACCCAGTGGGAAGGGCGGCTTTGTTTTGTTTAGACTAAAGGCCTGTGCCTTCAGCACAAATGACATACATTAGCTGCTCAATAGTATTTGTTTAATAAAAGGACGACTGGTAGGAGTCTTTAGTAGATAGGATAATTTAATATATTACGTGTCTTGTTTTGTTACCTTTCATGAATCTTTTTCTTTTGCTTTGTTTCGGTTTTATGTCGATGGTCTAACTTAAAAAAAATAGATTTATATTATTACACAGAAACCCTTCCTAAAAGTCAGGCTACATGGGATTAAAAAAAATTGTTACTGAAAAACTGGATTTGTATTGTCACTTACTCACTTTTAAGGTTTTTTTTGGTCCAAATCTTCAAGAGATTATGACAATGAGCTTCAAACTTTAATGTTTAGAACAATTGCCTCTGGGAGCTGGCTAGTAAATCCGGGATTGAGTTCTAAATCCTGATTTGTTAATAAGCCCCTTAGTAACTTTGATGCAGCTGCTCCTTAAACTGCTCTGAAAAATACTGGGCTATGGGGTTTTGTAATGTCTTTCATAACTTTGAGAAAAATAGATACATGCTTGCCTGATTTACCTCTAATGGAGAATCAGATTTTGTTGCTTAGGTGCCTGATGCTAAATTCTCAAAGACCATAGCTCCGTCATGTGAGATAATCTGTCAACCATGGAGACTAGGGATGAGTTTAAATTGAAAGTGGAATCTTCCTAACACATTCTATTGCCAGAACCAAGTGGAAAGCATAGACAAGGAAGGACAGACGGGGTCCAACAGGCCAGAAGCCCACGAAGAAAATGAGGGGGACAAGTGAGACTTAGAATGAAAGTAGGCATTTTCCCAAATGGAACAGGAATTCTTCACAAACTGTCTGTTTAAAAGTGTAGGGACAGGTTAAACTTGCCCAGTTGGCCGGGCGCGGTGGCTCAAGCCTGTAATCCCAGCACTTTGGGAGGCCGAGGCGGGTGGATCACAAGGTCAAGAGATCGAGACCATCCTGGTCAACATGGTGAAACCCCGTCTCTACTAAAAATACAAAAAATTAGCTGGGCATGGTGGTGCGTGCCTGTAATCGCAGCTACTCAGGAGGCTGAGGCAGGAGAATTGCCTGAACCCGGGAGGCGGAGGTTGCGGTGAGCCGAGATTGCGCCATTGCACTCCAGCCTGGGTAACATGAGTGAAACTCCGTCTCAAAAAAAAAAAAAAACAAAAAACTTGCCCGGTTGGTCACAGAGGGAATACACAGAATTTTCCACCTCCCAGAGGTACTTGAAAAATATACCAATATACGGCAAAGCTTTCCGTGATGAGCAAGCCCTCCTCACAACTTTCAATTACCAGGTCACGTAGTGTGATTATTAGACTGAGTTTTAGCCTGTAAGACAAAGTCCTTAATATCTGCAGCATGTGCACATACTGTGATGTGAGAGGCAAGCTTGGAGTTAGGGAAGGCGTAGAGAAAGAAAATTTTTGAATTTGACATATATTCTGCAATTTCAGTTCTTGAAAGCATGCCATTTAATGTTATTAATACTACTTATCATCATTTTTCAATCCCATAAATAAATGTAGATGGAACAATTTAATTGCTTCTTATTTTTGCTTTCATATTATGGCAAAAGATTTCCTGCAATCAGTTTTTGGTACTTTGAAGTAAAATAGAATTTTAATCAAACAGTTATGAATGATATTCATTGAAAGCCTATAGATGAAAAAAACCGAGGTTCCGAGAGCTTGAGTAATTTTCCCAAGATCATACGATCATGAAATATCAGAACTGAGATTCAGATCTGAGTCTGATCAAAGCCTGTGCCCTGGACGCGCTTCCTGACCTCAGTGCTAGCAGTCCTGCCTTGCTTCCCCTCTCTACCAACTGCCTGGTTTGCCCTGTACCTCAAACAAGGGATGCCTTCCAGAAGTCTCATCTAGTCATCAAATTATTGAATTCTAGGAGTAATCAGAGGCATTCACGGCCAAAGGTAGTGAGACTGTACTTCTTAGTCCTAAAGGTGAATATTCTGTTCTGGCTCGTGAAAGGGGCATCAGGCTGTGGCCCTCCCATCTAGCCCATCTGTGTTTTGCCCAGTCTGCCTGCCTAGATATCTGATTACTTCTTTCTTTTTTATCTCACTCTTTCTAAAAATTGAGCCTCATCCAGAACTCTAGGCAGGGAACTGTGGGTACCTGATGCGTTTGCCTAGTTCTTTACAATAATTTTCCCTGGTGAGAGTCAGTGATTCCAATGTCATACCAAATGATTCTTCACTGACTTCCCTCATCCATACCTTGGACACCTACCGTTTGCCGATAATTAGCCTTGTTAGAAACCCTGGTACCACCCCTGCTCTGCTCTGTCAGGGTACGTACATCAATCACCCACTATGCTTAGGATTCCCTACACTCTCACATACTGTGATTTTGCACTGGGGACCCATACCTTTAAAGCTGACTCATGTGCAAGAAGAGGTCAAGGATAGAGTCTTGGTTATGATTTGTAGTTAACTTGCTCTAGTAAATGTGACATGGGAAAAGCCCTTTAAAACTGCATACCTCAACCATACTTCAGCTTTCTATTGAAACTGCTCTCTGTAACCCAAATGTGACAGGCAAGCAGTCCAAACCCATGCCATCTTGGCCCCTGAGACCTGTAATAAGTAATTAAGGACTGTAATTTCCACCCTATGCAGACAATGTGTAAACAAATGCTAATCTTGACTTTTGTGAACCACTTATGTAACAATCAGAATGTCCAAAGTCCCCTGTCCCTTGGAATGTCTGGAGCCCCTCACCCTCATCTCCGCCCAGGAGGTGATTTACAGAATCCACTAACTCTCAGAATGTCTGAGGCCCCGCACCCCGACCCCTGCCCCTCACCCTCACTCCTGAGGTGGTTTTACGGTATAAAAGTTCTTGACACCCTCCTTTTGGGGCCACGGGTTGGAGAGACGCGAGTCCTCCATGGCGTCCTGCAGTAAAAACCCTGCAATTTGCCATACTTTTGTCTTGGTGTTGACTTTCTATGCTCAGGCCAGTACAACATAAATAGGCTTGTCGTACTGTTTTCAACGACTGAGGTCAACAAACATAGGGACCTGGAACTTGAAAGTATTTTACGATCAGGTTAATGACGAGTTTAGATTTCTGGAGGGATACACTTCAAATAATGTTTATGTGCTCTGGATATCACGCTCAGGAAACTGAATTAGGAAGAAACCTGCTTCCTTCCACTGCCTGGCTAAACAGATGGGACACAAAAGGAAATCCTGATATAGAACCATTCCGGTTGCAGAGAGGCACAGAACCCTGAGTAGAAAATGGAAAAGGATTTTTCCATTTTATGCATTAGCAGAGTTTATTTTAGTGATTCGTTTAATTGTTAATCTTCTCTGTGATATTGTGATCTCTGGAAGGGCCACCAGGTCTCTTGTGCTCATCACTGTATCCAGGAGGGGACACAAAGAATGTGCTCAATCATTGTCAGCTGCTGGAAGCAATGGATTTAGGGAATGTCTGAAAATAAAAGACCCTCATGTAAGCTAACAGTGATACTAAAGGAAAGATAGGTCTTGACTGCCTTACCAGATATTAGACATGATGCCCTTAAGTCTTGTGAAAACCATCTACACAATAATTACGAGTCACGATTATAACGGTAAGCGGTAGAAACTTACTCTGTATATTCACATTGCACTTTGCAAATAACAACTGTAACATTTCTTGCTCAAATCCTCAAAGCTCAGAAATAGTTATATTTGAAGTCTGTGCCAACAAAAAGGATATATTCAATACATTGCTGGCTAAAAGCCATCTAAAAACTCCCTTTTCATTTTTCCTTCACCCTTCTCTCTATGTAAGGAAAGACCTAGGCACCATGGTGCAAAATTCTACTATAATATCACCCTTGGAATTATCTGGCTTTGGAACATTGTACCTAACAGTTCTAATGTAACAGCAAGAATTTTCCTCCTCCTGTTTATTTCTCTGAAGCTGTAATAAGCAATCCTGTGTGACATTGCCTGTGGCGCGGTTGCCAGGCAGCAGAAAGAGATCTGCAGCAGGAGGCGGGAGAGCGGAGGAAGAGAGAAGAGAAAAGCCAGGGAGGAGGCGGGGGAGGGCTCAGCGCGTGGGGCGCTGGGTTCCGAAACTGCTGAGCCAGAATTCCACCTCCTTGCCATCCTTCATGTTGCAGGCACATAATGAGCCAATAAGCTGGGTTTTTAGAGGGAAAATAAAAACAGAAAAGAAACAGTTGAATGTTTTCATTAGATAGGGTGTCAATAATGTGTTTTTATTTTGTGAAGAAAGGGTTCAGCTTTTTTTTTTTTTTTCCTCATGAACTTTACTTCCCGGTAAATGTAACTCTACAAATATTAAGAAGACCGCTTCTCAGTGGGCCTGCTTTGCTCTAAAGCAATAAACAACACATGATATCTTCCAGCACCGTGCATGGGGAGCGTACAGGTATAACTTGAAAGGTTTTAACTCCGTCCAAATCTCATGGTGTGGAAAAAGTAAATCACAGATAAAAGGTACTCAACCCTTTATAGAATATGGACTACTGAGAGATAGCTTTGTACCTGAGAGCCGAGAGGTCATTCAAGATATTTCAAGAAGCTGGCTTCCTCATTGTGAGGCTTTCTTTAGTTTGTATAATTGGGAGCTGCAGTTAAATCTCATCTCTTGGCTTTATGAGAATCTTGTTCTAATGAGATTAAAACGATTGGATTGGGATCCGAGCAGAAGTGGTGAGGGCAGATGGCACCAGGTCCCTCCATGCCGGCTTGGATGTCCCCCAGCACAATGCATAGCGCCTTTTGCCAGCCTTCCAAGCTGTCTGTGACTAGGTTGGACACTCTCCAGTGGTCACAGACAATGGTTTTTATTTAGATGTTTGATTATTCTTATTAATCAAATGGAAAAAGAACAGAAGGTTTGTTCAAAACAAACAATGTATTTACAGATAGTTTTGTGTGGTAGATGCACATTTCAAGGCTCTGAAGTTGCAGGTTATTTCACTCAGAAGACTCAAACTCACAATCTGGGACAGAAAAGCATGTGAAAATGGCAAGATGATCAGGAAGAACTAGGAATTAATGCAGTGATGACTAAGTTTCTTTTTTTCACCTTAGCAATGGGAGTGAGAAAGGGGGAATGTTAAATTAGGATGATTAACTCTGAGAATTTTGAGGAATAACATATGGGAATCCTGTTTCTATCCCCACTGCATACTCAGGCATATTTCTCCTGTGCAGAAACTGACTTTCCAGTCCTACTAAGGTCATGAATCAAGGATAATCGGTGATTTTCTGCACATTCAAGGAGGATGACAGTGAGTCAGAAGAATAGTGCCCTTTGGCATATACCACACAAAGAGAGAGGCAGAGACAGATAGGGGATTAAGCAGACAGAGGGAATGGTGAAAATAAGCAAGTGGCCGGGCGCGGTGGCTCACGCCTGCAATCCCAGTACTTTGGGAGGCAGAGGCGGGTGGATTACGAGGTCAAGAAATCAAGACCATCCTGGCCAACATGCTGAAACACCATCAAAAGTCAGCTGGGCGTGGTGATGTACACTTGTAGTCCCGGCTACTTGGGAGGCTGAGGCAGGAGAATTGCTTGAACCCGCGAGGAGAAGGGTGCAGTGAGCTGAGATTGTGCCACTGCACTTCAGCCTGGCACCTGGTGTCAAAGCAAGACTCTGTCTCAAAAAAAAAAAAAAAAAGAAAGAAAGAAAGAAAAGAAGCAAGCAAGCCAAGTCCGCCAAGAACCAGGGCTAGGTGCAGGAACAATCTCACTCTGCTGTTTTTAAGAAGGCTAACATTTTTTCCTAAGGAACTGCAAAATATTTACAGACACTTCACAGTTCTCTAGGCAGCACAGTTTGAATACGGACACTCAAGCTCTCCAGAACATTCCGTGATTGAGGTTTTGTCTATACTGAACAGCAGGAGGAATTAATCAGGGAAGCTGCTGATTTGCCTGACCACACTGGTTAACGACAGTCTCCACAGAGCCTCCCTAGGAACTAGACTGAAATATCACACAATTTCACGTGAAACTGCACTTTTAATTAAAGCAAGAGGAAAAATCTTCTAGAATCCCATAGTTGTGCCACAATAGAAATTTCTGCCAAAGTCTACCATCATTCTTCATTTTTCACTCTTTAAACATTTACCTGTTACGATTTAGTTTTTATTTCATTGAAGTTATACATGATTTACAAGACGTTAATGAGGTTTTGGCTAGTCCTCTTTTAGATCCCAATGTTGATAGTTGATAAATGATGAAACACCAACATTCTAATGGGAGAAGATACACCATCTCTACAGGACTTTTTAAGAGGTGGCCAACATCCAATTCTGTGACCCTCTGTCATCATCTACCTCCAAGCCTTGGTACAAGAGACTGCTCAGATAATAAAAGACTGTTTTTTGGTCTCTTATTATCTGACTACCTAATGTGAAAGCTCTAGCATTATCCTTTCATTTACTCATTCTTCTCTATCTCAAGCTAGGTAGGAGGATTCCACGGGATTTATGTCATTGTGGGAATGAGACAAGAGATAATTCTTGGGGAAAACTGACCTGGGTCTCCTGAGATTTGGGAAGCCATGAATTCCCAGAGCAGCTGCATTTGGCATCATATATGTCCAAAGTCCTGGTCCATAAAGGAGGTAACACAAAAGGTTGGAAAGCAGATAGGTTTCTGACTTTCTACGGCTAAGACAAAGGTTCTGAACCAATTGAAATTCAAAGTGAAATACATTTGGTGCATTTAATTCAGTCGGAATAGATTAGACAGATTCCATTTTCTACATGCTGATAATACCTAGGGAAGGACTGAGGAATGGAAGATCAAATACTCAACCTCCTTATAAACATACCTCTGTGCAGCATTTATAATGTACACACAATAGCCAGCATATCTTTCCTCATAAGGTTTAGATTGTTGAAAAAGTATTAAAGCAATTTACAATGGGGTTGTGATTTTTATTTGCAGTGCAAATAGGAAAGGACTTTTGATGCAAAACCTTGCCAATGCAGAAGGAAGACATAATTTTCATGGTAGGAAAGATAAAGAAAAATAGAATCTGCATCTCACTTTGAAGAATCTAGCCTCACTGCCAAGGAAAGCAAAATAACAGAACAAATAGATTCCGGTGAGAGGATAAGCACCTTTTCGTTCCTGGGAGCTTTGTCATTTTTCAAAACTAGTACATTTTTCATAGTTTGCCACAGTGATCTTCAAGTGGATAAATGGATATAGTCAAAAGCAAGTTAATTCCCATCCAGTTCCTTTTTTAAGGATAACAGATAACTTCAAAGAGAAGTGGCACAAAGCAATGGTAGACGAAGAAAATAAAAGCGCAATCTGAGAATGAATGGGTTCAGAAACCAATTAAAATAAAGCATGGCTTTAAAAGATTTCTTAAATTATTCACATGTCATGTTATTGGAAATCTCTCAGCCATTTCTTCCTCAATGTTTTGTTTTTGTTTCTAGAAACAACAGGTTTAATTAAATATGCAATATATACTCAAGTGATCCAGACTAATGCACACAGGGCTTTTGAAGTCACTTAGAAGATTTTAGGAGGGATTTGGATTTGCCAAGTTCAGATGCTAACGGAGAAAGCTGGTCTTCAGGGAAAGAGCAGGCATGAGCTGTGTATGGCTCTGTCACTGCTGTCAAAGCTGGTTACTACATTAGTAGGAAAAAATGGATTTGAAAATAGCAAATGTTAAGCAAACTGGAAAGAAAATTAAGAGCTCCTTATATGTGTCAGGATAATTTCACGTGCATTATTTCAATTAAATCTTTAAAAACTCAGAGGAAATGGATATTATTGCCCCATTTTAAAGATATATAAGCCAAGATTTTGAGAAGGCCAAGATTCTTTCAACCTCAAGGTATCTGATGGCAAATTCTATGACCTTTCAATTAATATTTGTATCTCCATGCTAATGAAGATGCATCATCAATAAATACTATTTCTGATCAGGAGATCAAAGTGTCAGGTATTGCATTAAAGGTGTTATACCCATTTAATCTAGGACAATCATATCCTTAAACAGCCCAATTAGTACACTTTTGTATGTTCATGATTACAAATCAATGTCAAGCATTTAATAGGATTCAGTAAGAATGGTCACAAGATGTTGACAGTATGATTTACTGAACTTGCATACAAATGCTAGTTTCAGGAACACAGAGTATTTTTCTATGAGAGGAACAGAGAGAGAGTTGCAAATCAAGTCCACTGGAGCTAGCTTATTGTCTCAGTACTTTGCTATTTATTTTGTGATTACAAATTTGAAAGCAAACTAAATAAATGTCTTCAGCTTTAAAAGGTACAAGTGCATTATACCTTTTGTGACTAGCACTATCTTTTTTCTATGAACTACAAAAGGAGAAGTTGAGCACATACTGTGAGTAGGTTGGTCCGGCCTATATTGTATAGGCTGTGCAGAATAGCACCCTTATAAATCAAATGGATGTTCAGCATTAGACTTTGAGTCAGGAAGCACGAGCTTTAGTTCTGATGTCACTGTTGAGTAGGTCCATGAGGCTTTTCCAGTAAATTATTCTGTTTTGGGCTTCATTTTCCCAGATGTTATGTACAAATGTACTTTTAACATATACTGTATCAGCATTTATGAATATTTAGTAAGCACACGCATCACCTATTAATTGAATTGATAAAATAAGAAATTGAGTTTGATTTCTTTTCTAAAGTTTCATAATGTTTTAACTTTTTATTTGTTGAACATATCCAAGTACTGAATTCTTCTAGAAGTTATTCTGAGTAAAATACAAGAATAAGTGAGCTCCTCTGAATTTTCTACAAAGGACACAAGGCATATCAAATTCTTTCAGCTAAAGAAATGTGACTAGAAATAGGATATGAAATGTTAAAGGGGGATAGATTTAAAAATAAGCTAACACATTTTCTAAGACATCCCATTAATAATATGTTATGTTTTAGAAAAGGCACTAGGCAAGGAATCAGCAGATAAATGGGACTTATTAACAATTTTACTGCTAAATACCTCAATAAATTTGGCTATCACTTATTCTCTCTGGTTCCTGGTTTCCTCAGCTGTGAAATGAACTGCAGCACTGTGCTGTAAAGGAGTAATGAGGGTTGGGTCAAAACATCCAATAGTCAAGAAAAAGCAAGCATTTGGGGAAATTCATATAATAAAAAAAGCACCATATTCAACCCAACAGAAAAACTGATACCCAAGTAATTGATGTAGCAAACAAAAATTGTGTGTGTTTTAAATGTATTTGAAAAAATTCTGGAAACTTGTCCCTCAGTGGCCAAGATGGCCAATTAGAAGCAGCGAGGGTCTGTGGCTCTCACAAAGAGGAATGAGAGGGTTGAGTAAATACAGCACCTCCAGCTGAAACATCCAGGTACTTGTATTTGGACTAATCAAGGAAGCAACTTAACCCACAGAGAACAGAAAAGGAAGGGAAAACAACAGCCCACCCACGAGTGATGTAGAGCCAAGGAAACCTCCCCTGCCAGGGAAGGGGTAAGTGAACATGTGATGCTGGAAAACCAAACTTTTCCCATGGACACTCATAACCCTTGGGTCAGGAGATCCTCTTGTGAATTCACTCCACCAAGTCCTTCAGTCTGATACACACAGCTAAGTGGAACCTTGACAGATCAGCCACTTGTGCATGCACAGAGACCCAGATGCTTTATATATTCCAGCTATGGGCTTCCCAGCAAGAGTAACTGCAACTGCATTAAAGTGGAGGTTAGACCTCTGTACATACCACTACGAAAAGAGGCCGAATCCAGAGGCCTGAGCAGAGATGGTCTTTGGGCCCCATTTCCATAACATCTCACAGGATAAGACCAATAGGCTTGGAATTCCAGCCAGCCATCAGCAACAGTGTTGCACCTACTTGTGACAGAAATCAAGGGTTGGGAGGAGCCGGTAGCCATCTTTACTATTTGGAAGACCCAGCCATTCTAGCCTGTGGGTGGAAGGGATCTCCCAGCATAGCACAGCTGTTTTACTAAAATGTAGCCAAATTCTTTAAGTGGTTCTCCAATATGTTTCTCCTCACTGAGTGAGACCTCCCAACTGGAACTCCTGGACAATCCTGCTGATGTTCTTTGGCCAACAAAGATTTGAAAACTTCCTAGGACAGAGCTCTCAGATGGATGGATGGGCTATCATCTTTGCTGTTTGGGTGACTTAGCCATTCCAGCCTCTAGGCTTTGGAAAGCCCAAGCTGACTGGGAGTGGAAGCAGCACTTCAGCACAGCACAGCTGCTCTGTGAAAGTGTGCCCGGACTGCTGCTTTAAGCAGGTCCCCAATCCTGCTTTGGCTGACTGAGTGAGACTCCCCAACTAAGGCCTCCAGCCACCTCCTACAGGTGTGTTTGGGCTGGCAACAGGTCTGTACCTCCCTAGAACAGAGCTCCCAGAGGAAGGGGCAGCTGCCGTCTTTGCTGTTTCATAGCTTTCACTGGCGATACCTCCAGGTATTGGAAAGTTCAAGGTGACTAGGGACTGGAGTGGACACCTAGTGAATCATAGTAGCCCTATGGAAAAGTGGCCAATTGCAAAAGAAAAAATAAAAATCCAAATGTATGCAACCTCAAAGATTGAAGGTAGATAAGCCCACAAATATGAGAAAGAATCAATGCAAGAATGCTGAAAACTCAAAGATCAGAGTGTCCTCTTTCCCCCAAATGACTGCATCACCTCTCCAGCAAGGGTTCAGAACTGGGCTGAGATGGCTGAAATGATAGAGGTAGAGTTCAGAATATAGATAAAAACAAACTTCACTGAGCTAAAGGACCATGTAGTAACTCAATGTGAGGAAAGTAAAAATCATGATAAAACATTGCAGGAGCTGACAGACAAAATAGCCAGTATAGAGAAGAACACAACCAACCTGGTAGAGTGAGAAAAACACACTACAAAAATTTTATAATGCAATCACAAGTATTAATAGCAGAATAGACCAAGAAGAAGAAGGAATCTCAGAGCTTGAAGACTATCATTCTAAAATAAGACAGATATATGAGAATAGAGAAAATTATCAAAGAAAATGAACAAAACCTCCAAGAAATATGGAATTATGTAAATAAACTGAATTTATAACTGATTGGTGTATGTGAAAGAGATGGAGAGAATGGAACCAATTCGTGAAACATATTTCAAGATATCATCCATGAGAGTTACCTCAACCAAGCTAGACAGGCCAACATTCAATTCAGGAAATGCAGACAACATCAGTAAAATACTCTATGAGAAAATCATCCTTGAGACCATAATGATCAGACTCTCCAAGGTGAAAATGAAAGAAAAAATGTTAGGGGTAGCTAGAGGGAAAGGCCAGGTCACCTACCAAGGGAAACGCAACAGACTAACAATGGACCTCTCAGCAGAAGCCCTACAAGCCAGAAGAGATTCAGGGGCAATATTAAACATTCTTAAGAAAAAGAAATTCTAACCTAGAATTTTGTATCCAGCCAAATTAAGTTTCATAAGTGAAAGAGAAATATGCACCTTTCCAGACAAGCAAATGCTGAGGGAATTCATTACCTCTAACCTCCCTTAAAAGAACTTATAAAGGAAGCATTAAAAATGAAAAGTAAAGGTCATTACCAGCCTCTACAAAACCACATTTAAGTAGGCACACCAGTGACACTATAAAGCAACCACATAAAGAAGTCTGCAGAATAACCAGCTAACGTGATGATGACAGGGTCAAATCCACGCATATCAATACTAACCTTAAATCTAAATAGGTTAAATGCTCCAATTAAAAGATACAGAGTGGTAAACTGGATAAAGAATCAAGACCCATTGCTATGCTGTCTTCAAGAGCCCCATCTCACATGCAGTGACACACATAGGCTCAAAATAAAGGGATGGAGAAAAATCTACTAAGAAAATGGAAAACAGAAAAAGTAGAGGTTGCAATCTTAGTTTCTGACAAAACAGGCTTTAAACCAACAAAGACAAAAAAAGACAAAGAAGGCCATTACATAATGGCAAAGGGTTCAATTCAATAAGAATATCTATCTATCCTAAATATACATGCACCCAACACAGGAGCATTCAGAAAGCAAGTCTTACAGACCTTCAAAAAGACAAACTCTCACACGATAGCAGTGGGAGACTTTAGCACTCCACTGACAATATTAGGGAGATTATCAAGACAGAAAATTAACAAAGAAATTCAGGACCTGAACTTAGCACTGGATCAAATGAATCTGACAGTCATCTACAGAACTCTCCACCCAAAACAACAGAACATACATTCTTCTCATTGCTACATGGAACTTACTTTAAATCAGTTACGTAATGGAAGTAAAATTTTACTAGACAAATGCAAAAGAACTGAAATCATAATAAACAATCTCAAAAACCACAGTACAATCAAATTAGAACTCAAGACTAAGAAATTCACTCAACACCATATACAATTACATAAAAATTGAATAACCTACACCTGAATGACTTTTGGGTAAAAAACAAAATTAAGACAGAAATCAAGAAGATATTTGAATCTAACAAGAACAAAAATACAATGTACCAGAATCTCTGGGACACAGCTAAGGTAATGTTAAGAGGGAAATTTATAGCACTAACTACCCACATCAAAAAGATAGAAAGGTCTCAAGTTAACAACCTAACATCAAAACTGAAAGAACTAGAGAAGAGCAAACATATCCCAAAGCTAGCAGAAGACAAGTCATAACCAAAATCAGAGCTTAACTGAAGGAGATAGAGACACAAAAAACCATTAAAAAGATCCAGAAATCCAGGAGCTGTTTTTTTTGAAAAATTAATAAAATAGCCAGCTAGACTAATAAAGAAGAAAAGTTAAAGATTCAAATAAACACAATAAAAAAGATAAGGGGAATATTACCACTGATCTCACAGAAATATAAACAACTATCAGATAATATTATGAACACCTTTATGCACACAAACTAGAAAATCTAGAAGATATGGCTAAATTCCTGGACACACACATTTTTCCAAGACTGAAACAGAAAGAAATTGAATCCCTGAACAGACCAATAATGAGTTCTGAAATTGAGGCAGAAATAAATAGTCTACCAACCAAAAAAAGCCTTGCACCAGATGGATTCACAGCTGAATTCTACAAGTTATACAAAGAGGAGCTGGTACCAATCCTTCTGAAACAATTCCAAATAAATTTAAAAGGAGGGACTCCTTCCTAACTCAGTCTATGGAACGAGCATCATTCTGATACCAAACCCTGGTAGAGAGAAAATTAAAGGAGAAAACTTCAGGGCAATATCCTTGATGAACATTGATGTAAAAATATTCAACAAAATACTGGCAAACCAATTCCAGCGGCACATCAAAAAGCTTATACACCACAATCAAGTAGGCATCATCCTGGGATGCAAGGTTGGTTCGATGCATGTAAATCAATAAATGTGATTTATCACATAAGCAGAACTAAAGACAAAACCATATGATTATCCCAGTAGAGGCATAAAGGGCCTTTGATAAAATTCAACATTGCTTCATGTTAAAAACTCTCAATAAACTATCATGAGAAAAGACACCAAAAGCTATTGCAACAAAAGCAAAAATTGATAAATGGGATCTAATTAAATTAGTTTCTGCACAGCAAAAGAAGCTATCTACAGAGTAGACAACCTACAGAATGGTGGAAGAGTTTTGCAAACTATACATTTGACAAAGGTCTAATATTCAGCACCTATAAAGATCTTAACCTATAAGAAAACAAATCCCATAAAAAGTGGCAAAGGATATGGACAGATGCTTTTCAAAAGAAGACATACATGCAAGCAGCAAACAATCATGTGAAAAAAAGCTCATCATCACTGATCATTAGAGAAATGTAAATTGAAACCACAATGAGACATCTCTAACACCAGTGAAAAATTTTAAAAGTCAAAAAATAACAGATGCTGGCCAAGTTGTAGAGAAAAAGGGAAAATTATACACTGTTCTTGGGAGTGTAAATGAGTTCAGCCATTGTGGATGACAGAGTGGTGATTCCTCAAAGACCTAAAGACAGAAATACCATTTGACACAGCAATTACTGGATATATACCCAAATAAATATAAATCATTGTATTATAAAGACACATGCATGTCTATGTTCATTGCAGCAGTATCCACAATAGCAAAAATGGAATCAACCTAAATGTCCATCAATGATAGACTGGATAAAGAAAATGTGGTGTATACACACCATGGAATACTATGCAGCCAAAAAAGAATGAAATCATGTCCTTTGGAAGGACATGGCTGGAGATAGATGCAAACTGATATAGTCTGGCTGTGTGCCTCCAGCCAAATCTCATCTTGTAGCTCCCAAAATTCCCATGTGTTATGGGAGGAACCTGGTGGGAGATGATTGATTTATTGAATTATGGGGTTGGGTCTTTCCTGTGCTGTTCTTGTGATAGTGAATGGGTTGCATGAGAGCTGATGGTTTTAAAAATGGGAGTTTCCCTGCACAAGCTTCTGTCTCCTGCTGCTGTCAGGTAAGAAGTGCCTTTTGCCTTCAGCAATGATTGTGAGGCCTCCCCAGCCACATGGAGCTGTGAGCCCAATAAGCTTCTTTCTTTTGTAAATCGCCCAGTGTTGGGTATGTGTTTATCAGCAGCGTGAAAACAGACTAATACACAAACTAACACAGGAACAGAAAATCAAATACCGCATGTTCTCACTTATAAGTGGGAACTAAATGTTGAGAACAAATTGACACATAGAGGGGAACAACACACACTGGGGGCTTTTGGATGGTGGAGGGTGGAAGGAGGGAGACGATCAGGAGAAATACTTAATGGGTACTAGGCTTAGTACCTGGGTGATGAAATAATCTGCACAACAAACCTTCATGACACAAGTTTATCTATGTAACAAACCTACATTTGTACCCCTAAACTTAAAATAAAAGTTAAACAAAAGAAAATAATCTTGTCCCTACTGGGGAAGCTATTAGGATTGGATATTTGAGTGAAGGAATTTATGTAAAATGGATTTCCACATTAACAATTCATAATTTGCATAGTATGAATTGTACCCAATAAGAACATACGCATTCATCACACTGTATCATATTATGACATTTGAAAATAATTTTAGACATAAGGAAAGAAAAAGAAAGAAAAACAGGAACAAAGGAAGGAAGGAAGAAAGGGAAGAAGGAAGGAATGGAAGAAGGAAGGAAGGGAGGAAGAATGGAAGGAAGGAAAGAAGGAAGGAAGGAAGGAAAGAAGGAAGGAAGGA
>NW_022437041.1:417238-513539 GCF_009761245.1 Sapajus apella | reverse complement strand
GAAGGAAAGAAGGAAGGAAGGAAGGAAAGAAGGAAGGAAGGAAGGAAGGAAGGAAGGAAGGAAGGGAAAAGAAATAAAGGAAAAAAGAAAAAAAAAATGTGGGTTACAGTCAGATAGCCCAGGATTTATGCTAACCCTATTACTTATTAGCTCTGTATAGCTGAATAAGTTAATTAACTTTTCCCACCAAAGTTTTCTTATCTATAGAACAGAGATTGAAATAGGTACCTTAATGTGTTATTATAAGGATTAAAGATAATGTATGCAAAGCACCTGGAATATATTCAAAATTTAATAAAGTGTAAGTGTTATATGAAGAAGATAGATGAGATAATCTTGGTTTTATTTTATGGATCAATGAAATGGATTCTTATTAGAATCCTTTATTACTGACACAACATCTACTCCTCCTTCCCATCTTCCCAGTTAAAACAGAAATTAGAGAACTGGAAAGAAGATTAAAAGGCAGTGATAGAATGGATGCCATTTCATTCTTCTTGTAGCTACAAAGCCTTCTCTGGTAGCTCTCTATATGTACTGCGTATTATAAAGAATGTATAAAAGCTTTCAGGATATTTGTTCTGAGAAAACTGCAGCCTAAAAAGCAGCAGATGGAAGAACTAATGAAAGGATGTGTACAGACATTAGATAGTCTAGGATTCTTCCTAGAGGCGGATTTCAACATCCCATTGCACAATTCCATTCCTCCTCCTCATATCCCTTTCTGCCTTCTTTCCCCATTTCCCCTTGGAGATGAGCTTGGCATGAAAGGAGAGAGGCTATGATTTGAGGCAGCTGGTTGTGCAATGAGTCTCAGCCAAACCATCAAGACCAAAATGTGCAAAATCCCTTTCAACCTTTGAGGCAGTCCTGGTGGGAGAAGCAAATGCAGCGCAACTGACAAGAAAGTGAAGAGTCAGGGGTACCCTGCCTCCTGAAACTGTTGCCATGTGACTCAGAAGAAAGACTGGAATTTTAGTGGGAGGAAGAAAAACTGATTGAAATAGGGGACAAATAGGTATTTTTCTCTGGGTTTTGCAAAACCAACAAATGAAAATGGTCCAGAGATCTTCTACTTAAGAAATGGAGATAATCCAGGTGTGTATATGGTAATTCACCTCTGGCACTCTTCTTGTTGAAGACTCCCATTTGGGATGAAGATGCATTATTAATCAAGTCTCTTTATGTGCTTACTTGGGGTCAGCCCCAGCTCATCTAGGTATGTAAAGAAAAGCACCTGCTTCCTCTGGACAGTTGAGCCTGTGCTATGGAGCATGGCTGTGCAAGCAGAATATGGGCTGGCTTTTAGTTGCACTTGCTCCTTTGGTCTGGTAACCTTGTTCAGTGAAAACCTTGCACACTTATGTGCAGTAACCTTGTTCCCAAATATCAGTTGACCTAGAACACATGCCATGTTTCCCCATCTTTTTTATTCGTTCCAGTGTTTCATTTCTCTAGCCATTTTTTCAAGGCCCAATAATGACCTTGAGAAAATATGAATGGCCTACTAATTTACATCCCAAACAATCCTATGTGTTAGGTACTATTATCATCTACTTCTTCCAAATGAGGAAAACCAAAGTTTGAGAATTACTCAAATTACTTACACAAGGTCACGTAGATAGTAACAGAGCAAAGAGGTATAATTAAAATTCAAGCAATTTAAAGTATAACAATAAAAATGTCAGTTACATATTTGAGTAAGGAGAAAACATCTCTTTCTAAATATCATTGAGAAGTCTTGTGAATTGCCAAAATGAAGGTCATTATTGCAAGTAATCAAAACACATTGACACCTTTATTTTTAGCAGCTTTAGAGTTTTTATTTCATTTTATGATTATTATTTTTTAATTTATTTTATTGCATTTTAGGTTTTGGGGTACATGTGAAGGACATGCAAGATTGTTGCTTAGGTACACACATGGAAGCATGATTTGCTGCCTTCCTCCCCATCACCCATATTTGGCATTTCTCCCCGTGCTATCTCTCCCCATCTCCCTACCCCTCACTGTCCCTCCCCTATTTCCCCCCAACAGACCCCAGTGTGTAGTGTTCCCCTCCCTGTGTTCATGTGTTCTCATTGTTCAACACCCACCTATGAGTGAGAACATGTGATGTTTGATCTTCTGCTCTTCTGTCAGTTTGTTGAGAATGATGGTTTCCAGGTGCATCCATGTCCCTACAAAGGACACAAACTCATTGTTTTTGATGGATGCATAATATTCCATGGTGTATATGTGCCACATTTTCCCTGTCCAGTCTATCATCGATGGGCATTTGGGTTGGTTCCAGGTCTTTGCTATTGTAAACAGTGCTGCAACGAACATTTGTGTGCATGTGACCTTATAGTAGTACGATTTATAATCCTTTGGATATATACCCAGTAATGGGATTGCTGGGTCAAATGGAATTTCTATTTCTAGGTGCTTGAGGAATCACCACACTGTCTTCCACAATGGTTGAACTAGTTTACACTACCACCAACAGTGTAAAAGTGTTCCTATTTCTCCACATCCTCTCCGGCATCTGTTGTCTCTAGAGTTTTTTTTTTTTTTTTTTTTTTTTTGAGACGGAGTTTCGCTCTTGTTACCCAGGCTGGAGTGTAATGGTGTGATCTTGGCTCACCGCAACCTCCGCCTCCTGGGTTCAGGCAATTCTCCTGCCTCAGCCTCCCGAGTAGCTGGGATTACAGGCACGCACCACCATGCCCAGCTAATTTTTTGTATTTTTAGTAGAGATGGGGTTTCACCTTGTTGACCAGGATGGTCTTGATCTCTTGACCTCGTGATCCACCTGCCTCGGCCTCCCAAAGTGCTGGGATTACAGGTGTGAGCCACCGCGCCTGGCCTGTCTCTAGATTTTTTTAATGATTGCCATTCTAACTGGCCTGAGATGGTATCTCAAAGTTGTTTTGATTTGCATTTCTCTGATGACCAGTGATAATGAGCATTTTTTCATATGTTTGTTGGCCTCATGTATGTCTTCTTTTGTAAAGTATCTGTTCATATCCTTTGCCCACTTTTGAATGGGCTTGTTAGTTTTTTTCTTATAAATCTGTTTTAGTTCTTTGTAAATCCTGGATATCAGCCCTTTGTCAGATGGGTAAACTGCAAAAAATTTTTCCCATTCTGTTGGTTGCTGGTTCACTCTAATGACTGTTTATTTTGCCATGCAGAAGCTGTGGAGTTTGATTAGGTCCCATTTGTCTATTTTGGCTTTTGTTGCCAGTGCTTTTGGTGCTTTGGTCATGAAGTCTTGCCTATGCCTATGTCCTGAATGGTTTTGCCTAGATTTTCTTCTAGGGTTTTTATGGTGTTAGGTTTTATGTTTAAGTCTTTAGTCCATCTGGAGTTAATTTTAGTGTAAGGTGCCAGGAAGGGGTCCAGTTTCTGCTTTCTGCCCATGGCTAGCCAGTTTTACCAACACCCCCTTTATTACAGGGAATCCTTTCCCCATTCCTTGTTTCTGTCAGGTTTGTCAAAGACCAGATGGTTGTAGATAATGTTGTGTTGCCTCCCAGGCCTCTGTTCTGTTCCATTGCTCTATATCTCTGTTTTGGTACCAGTACCATGCTGTTTTGATTACTGTAGCCTTATAGTATAGCTTGAAGCCCGGTAGTGTGATGCCTCCTGCTTTGTTCTTTTTGCTTAGAATTGACTTGGCTATGCGGGCTCTCCTTTGGTTCCATATGAAGTTTAAGGTGTTCTTTTCCAGTTCTGTGAAGAAGGTCATTGCTTGATGGGGATAGCGTTGAATCTGTAGATTACTTTGGGCAGTATGGCCATTTTCACGATATTGATTCTTCCTAACCATGAACATGGAATGTTTCTCTATCTGTTTGTGTCCTCTCTTATTTCGTTGAGCAGTAGTTTGTAGTTCCCCTTGAAGAGGTCCTTTACGTTCCTTGTTAGTTGTATTTCTAGGTATTTTATTCTCTTTGTGGCAATTGTGAATGGAAGTTTGTTCTTGATTTGGCTCTCTTTAAGTCTGTTATTGGTGTATAGGAATGCATGTGATTTTTGCACATTGATTTTGTATCCTGAGACTTTCCTGAAGTTGCTTATCAGTTTCAGGAGATTTTGGGCTGAGACGATGGGGTCTTCTAGATATACAAACATGTTGTCTGCAAACAGAGATAATTTGACTTGCTCCTTTCCTATTTGAATACCCTTGATTTCTTTTTCTTGCCTGATTGCTCTGGCTAGAACTTCCAGTACTATATTGAATAGGAGTGGTGAGAGAGGGCATCCTTGTCTAGTGCCAGATTTCAAAGGGGATGCTTCCAGTTTTTGCCCATTCAGTACGATATTGGCTGTTGGTTTGTCATAAATAGCTTTTATTATTTTGAGATACGTTCCATCAATACCTAACTTATTGAGGGTTTTTAGCATAAAGGGCTGTTGAATTTTGTCAAAGGCCTTCTCTGCACCAATTGAGATAATCATGTGGTTTTTGTCTTTGGTTTTGTTTATGTGGTGAATTACGTTTATAGACTTGTGTATATTGAACTAGCCTTGCATCCCCGGGATAAAGCCTACTTGATCATGGTGGATAAGCTTTTGATGTGCTATTCCAATTGGTTTGCTGGTATTTTATTGAAGATTTTTGCATCTATGTTCATCATGGATATTGGCCTGAAGTTTTCTTTTCTTGTTGAGCCTCTGCCGGGTTTTGGTATCAGGATGATGTTGGTCTCATAAAATGATTTGGGAAGGGTTCCCTCTTTTTGGATTATTTGGAATAGTTTAAGAAGGAATGGTACCAGCTCCTCTTTGTATGTCTGGTAGAATTTGGCTGTGAACCCTTCTGGACCTGGGCTTTTTTTGGATGGGATGTTGCCTCAACTTCAGACCTTGTTATGGGTCTGTTCAGGGTTTCAGCTTCTTCCTGGTTTAGGCTTGGGAGGAGGCAAGCATCCAGGAATTTATCCATTTCTTCCACTTTTACTAGTGTATGTGCATAGAGTTGTTTGTAATAATCTCAGATGATGGTTTGAATTTCTGTGAAATCTGTGGTGATATCTACTTTATCATTTTTATTGCATCAATTTGGTTATTCTCTCTTTTCTTTTTTATTAATCTGGCTAGTGGTCTGTCTATTTTGTTGACCTTATCAAAAAACCAGCTCCTGGATTTATTGATTTTTTGAAGGGTTTTTTTTGTCTATATCTCCTTCAGTTCTGCTCTGATCTTAGCTATTTCTTGTCTTCTGCTAGACTTTGAGTTTTTTTGATCTTGCTCCTCTAGCTCTTTCAGTTTTGACGATAGGGTGTCAATTTTTGATCTCTCCTTGCTTCTCGTGTGGGCACTTATTGCTATATATTTTCCTCTAGAGACTGCTTTAAATGTGTCCCAGAGATTCTGGTATGTTGTGTCTTCATTCTCCTTGGTTTTGAAGAACATCTTTATTTCTGCCTTCATTTCATTGTTTATCCAGTCAACATTCAAGAGCAAGCTGTTCAGTTTCCATGAAGCTGTGTGGTTCTGAGTTAGGTTTTGAATTCTGAGTTCTAACTTGATTGCACTGTGGTCTGAGAGACTGTTTGTTATGATTTCTGTTGTTTTGCATTTGCAGGGGAGTGATTTACTCCCAATTATGTGGTCAATTTTAGAGTAGGTGTGATGTGGTGCTGAGAAGAATGTATATTCTGTGGCTTTGGGGTGGAGAGTTCTGTAAATGTCTATTAGGTTTGCTTGTTCCAAGTCTGAGTTCAAGTCCTGGATATCCTTGTTAATTTTCTGTCTGGTAATATTGACAATGGGGCGTTAAAATCTCCCACTGTAATTGTGTGGGAGTCTAAGTCTCTTTGTAAGTCATTAAGAACTTGCCTTATGTATCTGGGTGCTCCTGTATTGGGTGCGTATATATTTAGGATCGTTAGCTCTTCTTGTTGCATTGATCCTTTTACCATTATGTAATGTCTTTCTTTGTCTCTTTTGATCTCTGTTGCTTTAAAGTCTATTTTATCAGAGATGAGAATTGCAACTCCTGCTTTTTTTTGCTCTCCATTTGCTTGGTAAATCTTCCTCCATCCCTTTATTTTGAGCCTTTGTGTATCCTTGCATGTGAGATGGGTTTCCTGGATACAGCACACCGATGGGTTTTGGCTTTTTATCCAATTTGCCAGTCTGTGTCTTTTGATTGGGGCATGTAGTCCATTTACATTTATGGTTAATATTGTTATGTGTAAATTTGATACTGCCATTTTGGTGCTAGCTGGCTGTTTTGCCCATTAGTTGATGCAGATTCTTGATTGTGTTGATGCTCTTTACCATTTGGCATGTTTTTGGAGTGGTACTGGTTGTTCCTTTCTATATTCAGTGCTTCCTTCAGGAGCTCTTGTAAGGCAGGCCTGGTGGTGATGAAACCTCTGAGTACTTGCTTGTTCTCAAAGGATTTTATTTTTACTTCACTTATGAAGCTTAGTTTGGCTGGATAGGAGATTCTGTGTTGAAAGTTCTTTTCTTTAAGGATGTTGAATATTGGCCCCCACTCTCTTCTGGCTTGTAGGGTTTCTGCTGAGAGATCTGCTGTGAGTCTGATGGGCTTCCCTTTGTGTGTAACCCGACCTTTCTCTCTGGCTGCCCTTAGCATTTTATCCTTCATTTCACCCCTGGTCAATCTGACGATTATGTGCCTTGGGGTTGCTCAAAGATATTCTACATGAGGAATATCTTTGTGGTGTTCCCTGTGTTTCCTGGACTTGAATATTGGCCTGCCTTGCTAGGTTGGGGAAGTTGTCCTGGGTAATATCCTGAAGAGTATTTCCCAGCTCAGATTCATTCTCTTCGTCACATACAGGTACACCTATCAAACGTAGATTAGGTCTTTTTACATAGTCCCACATTTCTTCAAGACTTTTTTCATTCCTTTTTCCCCTTTTTTCTCTAATCATGCCTTCTCATTTTATTTCATTGAGTTGATATTAGACCTCTGATTCTTTTCTTCTGCTTGGTCAATTCAGCTGTTGAAACTTGTGCATACTTCGTGAAGTTCTCATGTTGTGTTTTTCAGCTCCATCAATTCACTTATATTCCTTTCTTATTTGTCCATTCTTGTTAGCATTTCGTCAAATCTTTTTTCAAGGTTCTTAGTTTCTTTTCATTGGGTTAGAACATGTTCTTTTAGTTCACAGAAGTTTCTTACTACCCACCTTCTGAAGTCTGATTCTGTTATTTCATTACACTCGTTCTCCATCCAACCTTGTTCCCTTGCTGGTGAGGAGTTGTGATCCCTTGTAGGAGGAGAGGTGTTCTGGCTTCGGGTGTTTTCATCCTTTTTGCGCTGATTTCTTCCCATCTTTATGGATTTATCTATCTGTCATCTTTGTAGTTGCTAACTTTCAGTTTGGTTCTCTGAGTGGATGTTCTGTTTGTTGATGACGAAGTTATTTCTGTTTCTTAGTTTTCCTTCTAACTGTCTGGCCCCTCTGCTGTAGGACTGCTGAGGTCCACTCTAGGCCCTGTTTGCCTGGGCATTGCCTGCAGCAGCTGTGGAACAGTAAGCATTGCTACCAGTTTCTTCTTCTGCTATCTTTGTCTCAGGAAGATGCCCACCAAATGTCAGTCTTATCTCTCCTTTATGAAGTGACTCTTTGGATATACAGGGGTCAGGGAGCTGCTTGAGGAGACAGTCCGTCCTTTATGGGGCTTAAGTGCTGAGCTGTGAGCTCTATTGTTCATTGAGAGCTGCTGGGCAGGTATGTTTAGGTCTGCTGCAGCAGAACTCATAAACTGCTTTTTGTTCCCAGGTGCTCTGTCCCAGGGAGTTAGAGCTTTATTTATGAGCTTACATTGTGCTGCTGCCTTTTTTTCTTTCAGGGCTGCCCTGCCCAGCAAGGAGACAGCCTGTTCACTGTCTGCCTGCAGAGGCTTTTCTGAGCTGCTGTGGGCTTTGCCCAGCTGCCATGTGACCTTTCCTGCAGTCTTTTTTATATGGGTGTAGTTAGAACTGCCTCGCTAATGGTGGCCCGCCTCTGTATTGGCAGACTCTCTCTGTAATGGCAGATTGCCTTGGCAACAGCGGGTTGCCTTGGCAATGGCAGGCTGCCTCAGCATTGGCTGACTACCTCCACAGTGTTGGAGTGCCTCAGTAATGGCGGATGCCCCACCCCAACAGAGCTGAACTGTCTGGGGTTCAGCTGTGCTTGCTGTGAAACTCTCAATCCAGAGAGTTTCTGATTGCTGTTCTTTTGTGGGGGTGGGACTGCGCCTGATCACCTGGCTCCCTGCCCCAGACCCTTTTTTTTTTTTTTTTTTTTTTTTAGTTGAAGAGTCGACTCCATCCCAGTCGCCAGTTGAAAGGCTGCTGGGATCTGTGTGATTTCCTGTGCGATGACTCACTGCATTGGCTTAAACAGTGGAGCTGAGATACGTGGCGCTTTTTTTGCCCGGGAATCTCCTGGCCTGGCTCCCTGTTCAGTCCCCTCTTTAATCAGATGAATGAGTGACTTCCCAGGTCTCCAATTGTTAGCCAAAAGGGCACTCAGATCAGTGTATTTTGTATGGAGAACCACCAGCGAGGGTGCCAACAAAGCAGCCAAGTGGGGCAAAGCAGCTGTACCAACCAAAAGAACCACGCTGGCCACAACAGCCACGCTGGCGACCCGTGGGGCTCCTCTGCCTGAGAATCTCCTGGTCCATGGGCAATAAAAATGCGGCGTCCACTCACCCTCTGCACTTTCACTGGGAGCTGCAACTCCAAACTCTTCCTAGACCGCCATCTTGGATCTTCCTCCCACATTGACATCTTATAGATACTAAAAGGAATTCATGGAGCCTGCCTAATGATGGACAGTGATTACAGTTTCCACTAGTTTCCAATACAGTATTCAAATAGCTTTCTTCTGTCATCATCTGAGAAATTCAATTAGATTGATCTTTAGTCCCTGAGTACTTCTGTATGTCAACATCTTGGTCCCTTCATTGGTTAAGACAGAACTAAATCCTCCATGTGAGCTGTGTCTTAACTCTAGGTCCAGGAAGGACAATGAGAATACAAAATGAGCTACTCAAACTGCAGGAAAAAAATGTTTTTTTACACCTTACCTCTTCATCAGAACTAATTCGGACACTGAATTATTAAATAAGCTTTGAGGATATTAAGAAATGAGCCTCAGAAATTTTTTTTACATCTTAATTTCCAACTCAAGAACAAAGAAGCTTACTCAACCAGATAATAGTCAGATTTCTAGGACTATGTTTTAAAGTAATTCTCTATCTGGTCTGCTTTTGAAGTAACAGTAAATTAATCACACAGGAGTGTAAGTTAACAGGAAGTTTAAAGCTATCCACAAACGAACATACAAAAAAAAAATCCACTTTTTGCACAAAATAGAAAACAAAAACTGGAGGTAACTGTAGGCAACTCTGTACCCTAAAACATCTTTTTTACATGAAATGGGAAATTTTAGAAAATGTAGTTTATCTTTTCTTGTGAAAATTGAGAGTGACATTTGCCAAATATTGCCAGTTCTCCACATACCTGTGCAAGTGGTAGGGCTGTACATTCATTCTTGTGTAATTAGGTAGATCCAGGTAAGTAAATTGCACCAATGAAATCTACTCAGAAGTGATTTGTGTTATTTGGGGGCTGAGCATTTAATTGAGATTGACAGAATGTGCAAGGCTCACATTTTACTCTAGTAAAGAACTAGCGACAACATTTTCAATGCTGGCTAATTCATCACTCTGAGTCCCTGTGTGGCTATAATGAGTAGGGCCTTACTGCCAACCCAAGATATTTAAGTACTAAAATATATGTTACTACAACTTTTACTGATAATATCTTTAATGAGTACTGAGCACACAAATCTAGTGCTGGACACATACAAAGATAAATGTGGTCTGGATTGCCAAGGCTGTTGTATATACCTTAAAATTTAGACCACTGACTTCAAATTCAAGGTTAAGTGGCTCCTACATTCATGGCACAATATCACAGTCATTCAATGTAATTCTACTTTATTTTTAAAAAAGTGAATGAATACATTACATAATGGAAGGAAATGCACTAATTTAAATACGGATTTTTAAAAATCATTTTACTTTTTAAAATCATTTTTTAACCATTTTACATTCTGGGGTATGGGTGCAGATTGTGCAGGATTATTACATAGGTATACACATGTCATGGTGGATTGCTGCCTCCACCCCCTTGTCACTTACATTAGGTATTTTTCCTAATGTTATCCCTCCCCAATCTCTCCAACCCCTGCTATCCCTCCGCAGCCCCTCACTCTGCAACAGACCCCAGTGTGTGTTGTTCCCCTCCCTGTGTCCTTGTGTTCTCTTTGTTCAACACCCATTTAGAAGGGAGAACATGCAGTGTTTGGTTTTGTGTTCTTGTGTCAGTTTGCTGAGAATAATGGTTTCTAGATTCATTCATGTCCCTTCAAAGGACATGAACTCATTCTTTTTTATGGCTGCATAGTATAAGTGGTATATACGTGCTACATTTTCTATATTCAGTCTATTATTGGTGGGCATTTGCATTGGTTCCAAGCCTTTACTATTGTAAACAGTGCCACAGTGAACATCTGTGTTCATATGTCTTTATAATAGAACAAGTTATAATCCTTTGGATATATACCCAGTGATGGGATTGCTGAGTCGAATGCTATTTCTATTTCTAGGTCCTTGAGGAATTGCCACACCGTCTTCCACAATGGTTGAACTAATTTATACTCCCACCAACAGTGTAAAAGCATTCCTATTTCTCCACATTCTCTCCAACGTCTGTTATCTCTCTATATTTTTAAAGATAACCATTCTAACTGACGTGAGATGGTATCTCAATGTGGTTTTGATTTGCATTTCTCTAATGACCAGTGATGAGGAGCTTTTTTTCAAATGTTTGTTGGCCACATAAATGTCGTCTTTGAAAAGTGTCAGTTCATATCTTTTGCCTACTTTTTGATGGGGTTGTTTATTTTTTTCTTTTGTATTTGTTTTAGTTCTTTGTAGGTGCTGGATATTAGCCCTTTGTCAGATAGGTAGCTTGAAAAAAATTTTTCCCATTCTGTTGGTTGCTGGTTCACTCTACTGTTTGTTTCTTTTGGTGTGCAGAAGTTTTATTATATCCCATTTGTCTATTTTGTTTTTTGTTGCCATTGCTGTTGGTGTTTTAGTCATGAAGTCCTTGCCTATGCCTATGTCCTGAATGGTATTGCCTAGGTTTTCTTCTAGGCTTTTTTATGGTGTTAGGTCTTATGTTTAAATCTTTAATCTATTAAAGACTAATTTTCGTGTAAGGTGTTAAATTTAGTAGAGTTAATTTTAGTGTAAGGTGTCAGGAAGGGGTCCAGTTTCAGCTTTCTGCACATAGCTAAACAGCTTTCCCAACATCATTTACTAAACAGGGAATCATTTCCCCATTGCTTGTTTTTGTCAGGTTTGTGAAAGATCAGATGTTTATAGGTGTGTGGTATTACTTCCAAGGCCTCTGTTCTGTTCCATTGGTCTATATCTCAGTTTTGGTACCAGTACCATGCTCTTTTGATTACTGTAGCCTTGTAGTATAGTTTGAAGTCAGGGAGCGTGATGCCTCCAGCTTTGTTCTTCTTGCTTAGGATTGTCTTGGCTATGTGGGCTCTTTTTGGGTTTCATATAAAGTTTAAGGTGGCTTTTTGTAGTTCTGTGAAGAAGGTCAATAGTAGTTCGATGGGGATAGCTTTGAATCTATAAATTACTTTGGGCAGTATGGCCATTTTTACAATATTGATTCTTCCAAACCTTGAGCATGGAATGTTTCTCCATCTGTTTGTGTCCTCTCTTATTTCCTTGAGTAGTGGTTTGTAGTTCTCCTTGAAGAGGTCCTTCATGTCTTTTGTTAGTTATATTCCTAGGTATTTTATTCTCTTTGTAGCAATTGTGAGTAGGAGTTCACTCATGATTTGGCTCTCTGTTATTGGTGTACAGGGACACTTGTGATTTTTACACATTGATTTTGTATCCTGAAACTTTGCTGAAGTTGCTTATCATCTTATGGAGATTTTGGGCTGAGATGATGGGGTCTTCTAAATATGTAATCATGTCATCTACAAATAGAGACAGTTTGAATTCTTTTTTACTAATTGAATAACCTTTATTTCTTTCTCTTGCCTGATTTCTTTGGCTAGAACTTCCAATAATATGTTGAATAGGAATGATGAGAGAAGGCACCTTTGTCTAGTGCCAGTTTTCAAAGGGAATGCTTCCAATGTTTGCCCATTCAGTTTGATATTGGCTGTGGGTTTATCATAAATAGCTTTTATTATTTTGTGATATATTCCATTGATATCTAGTTTATTAAGAGGTTTTAGCATAAAGGGCTGTTAATTTTTGTTGAACGCTTTCTCTGCATCTATTGAGATAATCCTGTGGTTTTTGTCTTTGGTTCTGTTTTTGTGGTGGATTATGTTTATAGATTTGCCTATGTTGACCCAGGCTTGCATCCCCAGAATAAAGCCCCCTTGATTATGATGGATAAGCTTTTTGATGTGCTGTTGCATTTGGTTTGCCAGTATTTTATTAAGGGTTTTTGCATAGATGTTCATCTTGGATATTAGCCTGAAATTTTCTTTTTTATTTGCATCTCTACCAGGCTTTGGTATCAGGAAGATGTCAGTCTCATAAAATGAATTAGTGAAGAGTCCCTCTTTTTTTATTGTTTGGAATAGTTTTAGAAGGAATGGTGCCAGTTTCTCTTTGTATACCTGGTAGAACTCGGCTGTGAACATGTCTGGACAGGATTTTTTTTGGTTGGTAGGCTACTAATTGTTGCCTCAAATTCAGACCTTTTTATTGGTCTATTCAGGGATTTAACTTCTTCCAGGTTTAGTCTTGGGAGGGCCTAAGTGTTCTGGAATTTATCCATTTCTTCTGGATTTACTGGTTTATGTGCATAGAGTTGTTTGTAGTAATCTCTGATAGTAGTTTGTATTTCTGTGGAATCAGTGGTGATATCCCCTTTATCATTTTTAATTGCATCTATTTGATTCTTCTCTCTCTTCTTTTTTGTTAGTCTGCCTAGTGGTCTATCTATTTTGTTGTTCTTTTCAAAAATCAGCTCCTGGATTTATTGTTTTTCTTTTTTTTTTAAGGGTTTTTTGTGTCTCTGTCACCTTCAGTTCTGCTCTGATCTTAATTATTTCTTGTCTTCTACTAGCTTCTGAATTTGTTTGATCTTGCTCTGTTAGCTCTTTTAATTGTAACTATAGGCTGTCAATTTTATATCTTTCCTTGCTTCTCATGTGGGTATTCAGTACTATACATTTCCCTCTAGACACTGCTTTAAATGTTTCTCAGATATTCTGGTATGTTGCGTATTAATTCTCATTGGTTTCAAATAACATCTTTATTTCTGCCTTCATTTCATTATTTATCCAGTATTCATTAAGGAGCAGGTTGCTCTGTTTCCATGTAGTTGTGCGGTTTTGAGTGAGTTTCTTAATCCTGAGTTCTAATTTGATTGCACTGTGGTCTGAGAGACTGTTTGTTATGATTTCCATTCTTTTACATTTACTGAGGAGCTATTTACTTCCAACTATGTGGCCAATTTTATAGTAGATGTGATGTGGTGCTGAGAAGAATGTATATTCTGTGGATTTGGGGTGGAGAGTTCTGTAAATGTCTATTAGGTTGCTTGGTCCAGATCTGAGTTCAAGTCCTGGATATCCTTGTTAATTTTCTATCTTGTTGATCTGTCTAATATTGACAGTGGAGTGTTAAAGTCTCCCACTATTATTGTGTGGGAGTCTAAGTCTCTTTGTAGGTTGTTCAGAACTTGTTTTATGTACCTGGGTGCTCCTGTATTGCGTGTATATATATTTAGGATAGTTAGCTCTCCTTGTTGCATTGATCCCTTTACCATTATGTAATGCCCTTCATTGTCTTTTTTGATCTTTGTTGGTTTAAAGTCATTTTTATCAGAGACTAGGATTGCAACCCCTGCTTTTTTTTTTTTCTTTTTACTCTCCATTTGCTTGGTAAATCTTCCTCCATCCCTTTACTTTGAGTCTATGTGTGTCCTTGCACATGAGATGGGTTTCCAAAATACAGCAAACTGATGGGTCTTGACATTTTATCCAATTTGCCTGTCTGTGTCTTTTGATTGGGGCATTTAGCCCATTTACATTTCAAGTTAATATTGTTATGTGTGAATTTGATCCTGCCATTTTGATACTAGCTGGCTGTTTTGCCCATTAGTTGATACAATTTCTTCATTATGTCAATGGTCTTTACCATTTGGTACATTTTTGCAGTGATTGGTACTTGTTTTCCTTTCCATGTTTAGTGTTTTCTTCAGGAGCTCTTGTAAGGCAAGGCTGGTGGTGATGAAATGTCTCGGCAATTGCTTGTCCCTAAAGGCTTTTATTTCTTCTTCACTTATGAAGCTTAGTCTGGCTGGATATGTAATTTTGTGCTGAAATTTATTTTCTTTAAGGATGTTGAATATTGGCCCCCACCCTCTTCTGGCTTCTAGGGTTTCTGCCAAGACATCCACTGTGAGTCTGATGGGCTCCCCCTTGTGGGTAACACAACTTTTCTCTCTCACTTCCCTTAGCATTTTTTCCTTCTTTTCAACCCTGGTAAATCTTTGTAGTGTTCTCTGTGTTTCCTCACTTTGAAAGTTAGCCTTCCTTGCTAGGTTGGGGAAGTTTTCCTGGATAATACCCTGAAGAGTGTTTTCCAGTTTGGATTCATTCTCTCTGTTACATTCAGGTACACCTATCAGATGTAGATTAGGTCTTTTCACATAATCCCATATTTCTTGGAGGCTTTGTTCATTTCTTTTCACTCTTTTATCTCTATTCTTGCCTTCTCATTTTATTTCATTGAGTTGATCTTCAGTCTCTGATAGCCATTCTTCTACTTGATTGATTTGGCTATTGAAACTTGTGTATGCTTCCTGAAGTTCTCGTGCTGTGTTTTTCAGCTCTATCAAGTCATTTATGTTTTTCTCTAAGTTGATTATTCTAATTAGCATTACATGTAACCATTTTTCAAGGTTCTTAGTTTCTTTGCATTGGATTAGAAAATGTTCCTTTGGCTCGGAGAAGTTTGTCATTACACACCTTCTGAAGCCTGCTTCTGTCAATTCATCAAACTCATTCTCCATCCAGTTTTCTTCCCTTGCTGGTGAGGAGTTGTTATCTCTTGGAGGAGGAGAGACATTCTGGGTTTTGGTGATTTCATCCTTTTTGCACTGGTTTCTTCCCATCTTCATGGGTTTATCTACCTTTGGTTTTTGAAGTTAATTACTTTTGGATGGGGTCTCTGAGTGGACTTCCTTTCTGTTGATGTTGAAGCTATTTCTTTCTGTTTTTCAGTTTTCCTTCTAACAGGTTCCTCTGTTGCAGGACTGTTAGAGGTCCACTCTAGACCCTGCTTGCCTGGGAATCATCTGCAAGGGCTGCAGCACAGCAAGGATCACTACCTGTTCCTTCCCTTGGTAGCTGCATCCCAGAAGAGTACCCACCAGATGTCAGCCAGAGCTCTTCTGTAGGAGGTGTCTCTTTGGATATACAGGGATCTGGGAGCTGCTTGAGGAGGCTGTCTGTCCCTTATTAGAGCTCAAATGATGTGCTGGGAGCTCCATTGCTCCTTTCAGAGCTGCTTGGCAGGATGTTTAAGTCTGCTGCAGTGGAACTCACAACTGCCCCTTTTCCCAGATGCTCTATCCTGGGAAGGTGGAACTTTATTTTTAAGTCTGTGATGAGCTCCTGCCTTTTTTCAGATACACCCTGCCCAACAAGGAGGGAGTCTAGTGGCAGTCTGCCTGAAGATGCATTGCTGAGCTGCTGTGGGCTCCACCCAGCTGCTGTGTAGACTTCCTTGCAATTTTGTTTACACAGGTAAGGTTAGAACTGCCTGGTAATGGCAGACTGCCTTGGTAATGGCAGACGCACTTCCCCCCACTGAGCTCAGCCATGCTGGGTCGAGCTGAAACTGCTGTGCTGACTGTGAAACTCTCAAGCCAATGAGTTTCAGTTTGCCGGTCTTTGTGGGGTGGGACCTGTCGAGCCAGATCACTTGGCTCCCTGCCTTCAGCCTCCTTTTTTTTCAGAGGAATGGGCGGCTTTGTGTCACAGCAGGTGCCACTGAAAATGGCTGTTCAGATTTGGGCTGGAAGCCAGTGGCACCAGCTGAAACGGCCACCCCAATTTGTGCTGGAAACCCATGGTGGTTTTCAGCCTGGCAGGAACCTCCTTATCTTTGGGCTGTAAAGACCATGGGAGAAGTGCAGAATGTGAACCGGAGTGTCAGAGTAGCTGAAAAAGTCCCCAGTGGCCTCTGTTGTGTAGGAGTGGGGTCCTCTGGCCTGCTGCACTTCCCAAGTGAGGTAGTGCCCCACTCTGCCTTGGTTTGTCCTCCTTGGGCTACATCCACTGTCCAACAAGTCTCATTGAGATGAACCTGGTACCTCGGATGGAAATGCAGCGATCACTAGCCTTCTGCTTCACTCTCACTGGGAGCTGCGCTCCAGAACTGTTCCTACTTGGCCGTCTTGGAAGTCCTAAATACAGATTTTGTTGGGAAGTGACTTTTACTTTCTTCCACATTTGTTATACCAGTTTTCTGTAATATTTATAAAACCATGTATTACTTTTCTGATAAAAAATTAAAGTTTGGCTACACAAAAGGTAATCTTAAAAAAAGAAAAGAAAATTGATATCAGCTCTATTTTTTAGAATTTATGTAAATTTACTGAAGTATAAATATATAGTATAATTCTCATTCCATATTATGACTAGTCTTTCTAAACAAATCAATCATATATAACATACTCTTTTAGCATCAACCTCACCCTAACCCATCTAGCTGCCTAAAGTGTTCTGTATTTCATTGGATCAAAAGAGTTTCCGTGAGCAAAATCATGTACATGGAATACCTCATCAAATTCTGTCTTAGCAAGGCCCATTTCTTTCAGGTATGCTGCACAAATACACTTTCATGGCTTTTCACTTCCTGCAGTCATCTTCAAGGACTTAGTGTTTACTCTGACCTCTTTCCTCTCTAAATATGGAAACTTCATATCAGATCACACTATCATTTTCAGTGATTTTAATGAATTATGAAAGTCTGATCATATAAGACTCTTCCACCCATATCTTTCCCAGTTCCCCACACTTTGCATTTCCCATTGCCTCTGGGCCTGAAGTTTCATTCATTTGAAAACTATTCTTGGAAAGATCTCCCCTCCTCCAGCTGTTAATCTGTCATTAAGGGACCATAAGTCATTCAGATATACTACACTATTATGCAACCTCAACAGAGTGGAAAAAATCATTTGCTTCACTGTCAATGTAAAAACTTTTATCTTCTTTGACAGTTTTATTTAGAAAACCTCAGCTTTATTTTAATTTGATTCTAATGATGGCTTTCAGAAAATGATTTGAGTAAGTAAAAGTTTAGTGCAATGACAGCTGTCATGATTTCTGTGGTGTTTTCTCTCAAGGAGTATTTATTGAAAAGATGCATTTCAAATACAGTGCATCATTTTTTGGCACAGTGGATAGAAGTTAATTATTCAGAGCTGGTAATGTTGTAGTATTTACTCCTTGGGGAATTTAAGTAAGAAAGGTTCATTTGTTTTATCTTCTATCTCTTTCTTAGCCAATGCTTCCTTGAGCAAAACTCAGATTCACAGAAATCCCCATGCATTTGAAGGAAGAGAAATTGCTGTTGATTGTCCTTACAAGGTAAAATGGCCATCACATTTTCTAATAATAAAATGATGACTTGAATTCAGAGTGCAGTGGGTAATGAATGGGTTTTTTAGTTCAATTTTTTATGGACTGCTGTGTGGAAATGAAGAGTAGAGGTATTTATAACAATCTGAAGCTGCTTCATTTTGGAAGTATATTAATGAAATTAAGCGTAATTATGGCTCTCACTAAATTTTCAAACTCATTTTCATTTGATGGGGAATACCAACCACATATGACCTTATCAGCCTGTAATGAATTTATCCTTGGTTGTTGGTGGTGAAGACACAGAGACCAAAGGCTTCATTCTGAAAAGAATTTTATATGGAAGTATTTATATCAGCTCTTGACAAAGCCCAAATAATAGTCTAACTCAACAATAACAGTTCATTTAGCTATCAATAATTTTGCTGTAGAATATCTTGCCTTATAGAAATAAGGGCACCATACTGAGAGCTGAAGAAGCAAAACTGAGGATATCTGCGTATCTTCAGTCTTAAAAGATCTATATGTAAGCAACCTGAAAAATTCATCACTGTACAACTGCTAAATTAGTAACACTTTAAATGATTTTAAGACTACATTGTGGTTTCAAAGGAACAGCTAGCTAAGATTAGCTCATGAATGAACATTTAATATAAAATATGTGGTGGATTTTTTTCTCTTAAGGCTTATTTTATTTCAGAATTATAATGATACAAAATGACTAACAAGTGAAATATAAGTCAAAGAGAAATAGTCCTTTGCTTGCTTTGTTTGGCTGGATGCACAGAGGGGTGGGAAAGTGCTGCTTTGCAACTATTGAAGAGAGAGCCTTGCAGAAGAGTGTCTTCAGATATCACAGAAAGATTTATTTCAAATAGTTACTTGTGGCAATGCATTGTCTCGGGGAAGCTGACATGTTCCAATAAGAGATGATACTAAACATTCAGCTTTATATTTTATAATTTTTAATAGGAATTAAGTGAAAGGGAGAAAGTTCTTTTCTATTTCTTTTTTTCCAGATTGCATCTTTATGCTGTTTCTCAGCCTTCACTTATAAAAAAATGCATTAGTAAGAGGATTATGTTTCCCATTCACCCCTAATTATTTTAAATGGAAAAGTTCAAACTAAACAATGAAGCTTTTCTAAACCTGAAAATGTTTCCAATCTAAAGATCCAAAGGCCTTAATATATAAGCTCTGCCTGCATGATTTAGGCAAGACAGTAAACACAGCTTTGAGAAATTTTAAGTCATGCTTTCTAGACAGCATTAGCTTTTATCCTCACTAGATGAAATCTTGTAATACCTTGTTGAATTGTTCTATTGTGTTTAAACAAAAAACATACAGATTTGGCAAATGATAAAGACGACATTAATTTCAAAATATCTAAAAGAAGACAATTCAGTACTTAATAGAAAGTATTATATTGGGCTACCGTCTAATTCATGTAGATATATATTTTGTTAGTTAACACTGGTCTAAATTTATTCAAAAAACATCTAATGGGCTAGATGATAATCCAAAATGGTAACACTGAAAAAGAGGTATTTTAATGTCTGCTATAATTCATACGTTTGTTTCTTTAACTGCTTACGTTTAATCTCTCTGTGTGTGTGTGTGTGTGTGTGTGTGTGTGTGTGTGTGTGCGCGTGTGTGTGTGTGTGTATTTGGCTTGGGTATGGGTAATTTATAATTGTACCATATGTCCCTTCTACGAAGGAAAAATGGGCTCTGCAAAGTCAGTCCTCTGGACCTCATTAGCAGACTCTAAGGGATGAGGGAGAATCATTCCTTCTCTATGCACAGGCACCGTGATGTTACCCAGCTGGTCTACCCAGACATCACAAATGCACACCAGTTCTCCAGCTGGGCATTTCCAGGGTCAGAGCCAGCAGACATGGAAATAAGAAAGACTTATTACCCACCCAGTCCTTTGGAACCAATTCTATATTTATATACACAGCAATCTCAAGCAATCATACCATTTTGATTCCTTCTGGGGTACTTTTTAACATTACTCAGGTGTCCCAAGAGCCTACTTAAATATTTACAAATTGTCCAGACCCATTTGCCTTTGTGATGGTTTGGAATTTGTTTTCAATTAGTTCAGAAAGTGAAAAATCTAGTTTGGAATTTATGCAAGCTTCTAGGGACTATTGAGCTATTCACTGCCAATGTGTATGTTATTAAAACTACAAACAGTGCTTGTTGGAAGACGCATCATTAAATAAACAGATTACTTTTTAATGTTTAAATAAAAGTCCTTGGAATAATCTCTTTGAGGCAATGCAGAATCCATTGTAATCTTGATAAATCTCTGCTCTACCATGAAGGACATTATCTTTCTTTTACACAATTAGACCAAAATGAAGAAATATAATAAGCATTGTTAAGATTTATTTAGTAGATGCTGTATATACACACATTGCTTAATTTAATTCTAATAATAAGCATATGACATTGCCTTTTATCTTATATTAAACCAAGAAACTGAGTCTTAAGGAAATGTTCGAATTATATCTGCCTGGCTCCAAATCCTGACCTTTTAAACAATTTGCTCCATGAGGTTTTTTTATACAAAGAAATATCCTGCTAAATGACTGAATCATCCATCTCTTCCTCTCTCAGCTCTCTCCACGTCTGGTAACAGGTATAGCACCTGTGCTTTCTTTTTCAATTTGCCACTTAAGTAGGTAACAATATCATATGGTAATTAAGATCCTGGTGCTTAGAGTTTAGTTAAGCCAGAGCGTTCATTCCAGCTCCTCGTCTTACAAACTTTGACCTAGGGCAAATTACTTAATTTTTCTGAGTATCAGCTACTTATATTTATTTATTTTTGAGACAAGGCCTCATTTTGTCACCTAGGCTGGAGGGCAGTGGTGCAATCACAGCTCATTAGCTAGGACTACAGGCACCTGATGCCATGCCACCTACCTTTTTTTTTTTGTTTTTTGTAGAGATGGGGTCTCACTACATTGCCCAAGCTAGTCTCAAACTCCTGGCCTCAATCAATCTCAGCCTCCCAAAGCACTGGGATTACGGGTGTGAGCCACCATGCTCCACCCTAAGCATTAACTTTTTAGTCCATAAAAAGGGAGATGACAAGTCTTATCTTCTATGGTTGTTTTAACGATTAGTTGAGATAATGTATGCAAAGCATCTAGCACAGTGCCTTGCATATAATAAACCCTGGATAAATGGTAGCCAGTTTTATTAATACCATATCATTTAAATATTGCTGTCTTATAACTCCAATATCACCCTGTTTCTATTTTCACCACATTTAATTTAACTCCTATGCCTAGGCTGGAACTCATGTCTGTATTCCAAGCCTTTATTTCTCAGTGCCAAGAGGTTAGCTTCAAGTGGCTGAAACAAGTCATGAACATTTAATATGTGCAGAACCGACTCCAGTAAATCTGAACCAATCATACCCACAGTCCAGTCACTGAGGGACCAAGTCCTAGCAGACACTTAAGACCCTCATTATCTTCGGCCTCCACCCATGATCCGTCATGGTATTCCTTCTATCTACCAATGTTCACCTAATACCATTGCTGCAACCTTGGGTCAAATGCCAGACTTCTCTCTTCTGCTCTATTGTTTTTTTCCTTACTTGTATTCCTGCCTCTAACCCCAGCTCTGCCATGAGACAGATAACAATTACATGTATTTAATTCTGTAACTCCTTCTTACGATGGCTCTCCAGTCCATCTAGAAGGGACTCATGTAGGCTGCACACATTTCATGGAATGCACAAAAGAACTCACTGCAAGTTAAGAAGAAAGCATTAGAATTTTCTTTTTGTTTCATAACTTTATTCTTTCTAAAATATTTTTATATAGGTCTGTAATGCATATATTTTAGAATGTACCTGATATTATAGTAAAGTGATACATGTGTGGTGGTTAATTTTATGTGTTAAATTTGCCTAGGCTACAGAACCCAGATATTTGGTCAATGCATCTGGATGTTACTGGGAAGGTATTTTTTAGATGAGATTAACATTGAAATCCATAGACTTGCAGTAAAGGAGATTACCCTCTATAACGTGGGTGGGCCTCATCCAATCAGCTGACGTCCATGAGAAAAAGACTGACTTCCCCTGGGAGAGAGAATGTTTTCACAGACTGCCTTCAGAGTCCAGATGCAACATCAACTCTTCCCTCAGTTTCCAGCCTGTTGGGCTGCCCTGTAAATTTCAGACTTGCTAGCCTCCACAATCATGTGAGCCAATTCCCGAAAATAAATCTCACTAGCTCTCTTTCTCACTTTCTTGAATATATACTCATTCTATTGGTTCTATTTTTCTGGAGAACCCTGACTATTACAACATCTTTTTACATAAATACGTGTAACATGCTCAAAAGGCTTCCAAAAAAATTTTATTCTGTACTCAATAATTTTCCGAATGGGTGGTATGTTCCCAAAGTTTGGAGACTAGCAGTCTCCATGACAAAGTCTAAATTCCTAAGTGTGAAGGACCTTCATGGGTTGACCCTTGCCTGGCTCCCTAGTCTCCTGGGCTGCCATGCCCCCACACACATACCAAGCACTTACCATTCGAAAGTGTTTGTGGCTCTTGGAATCCGATAGATTCATGAACCCTTTTGCATTTGCTAGCATTTTACTCTGCCCTCAAACTTCTACTGCTGCATTTGTCTTAAAACTACAGAACTTTTGCAGGATTCAGTTCATGTATTCCCTCTTTTGAGAAATTATCTATACCCCCTGGACATATTTAGGCTCTCTTTTTTTTCTCTCTAAGTGTCCACTATAGACCTAATTATGTCAATTATCTTATTATTTTGAAACTATTTATTGGCATGTCTTTTCATTAGGCTGTGGCATTCTTAAGAAGAGATTGTTTTCTTGTACGTGTTTATATTTTCAAAACTGAACAAAGTGGATAGCAAATATATGGTGAAGTGAGTCACCATGGCTGGACTGCTGTTCAGTATAAACCCAAATACTCAATGTTGCATGAAAAAGAGTATGAAGCTGAAAAGGACATTCATGTTCTACAAATCCAAACCTTGAGTTTACACAGGAAATAACTAAGACCCAGAGGGATGACTTGCCCAAAATCACAAAGCCAGAAAGAAAATAGTTTGTTTTTCATGTTGTCCGGAACTCTTCACTACTCCATATGGTTGAGTGGGATATATTTCAGGTGCACACAGGTTTTCTGAGTATCTGCATGTTCCTAAAACACAAACATAGGCAGTATGGAATGTGTAATCACAAACCAGTCAACACTCATGAGAAAATGCTGAAAACCTTACTGTGATCCTGCTCATCACCAGATGACCAGCTATTACAATTACTTACCCAATGCATCCAAAAAGAGAGGAGGATTTGTGGACAAACTGATCTTTTTAAACACTGATCTTGCCACTTGGATATGCTATTTTCAAAGAATAGCACCAATAAGTGATATCTGATTAATTTTTTAAGTATAATTTTTCTTTTCACCATTACTGTTTTGAGCAACAAGAAGAATCTTATGGAAAAGTTTAAAGAATATACACCAACAACTACACCTACCTAACTTTACCTAACCCCAAAGCAAACTTAGGGGACACGCTACCCATTCATAAAATTACTGAGCACAGATTAAAATTATTTTGGAAACCTTTTGAGCATGTTACATACTCAGTAGGTCATTCATTCATTCATTCATTTTCTCACAAAGCCTCAATAATATCATATCTCAAGCCATTTTCTCAAACAACTCTACAATCGAATATCTAATAGCTTTCTGGATATTTCTACATCGTGGCTTGGCATGGTTTTGAAATAATCATGCCCATAGCTAAACTCATTTCCTTTTTCTCAAATATCGTTTTCTCTTGTTTTTGTTTGGTATTTTGAATCACCATGCATGGATTGCTGTATTACATATACCCAATTAGTCAATTTTGCATGAAGGAGATGAATTACTGTATATTATGCACCCAGATACTTAATTTTGCATAAAGGAAACCTCAACTCAGTTCAAGTAATCATCGACTAGTTTCTTTGGTGAATGTATGCCTGAACAAAGGAAACTAACCCCTTTCATTTCTACCTCGAATACAGACTTCCCTTCACAATATTTTTTCTATTTCTAAAATTGGCACCATATTCTCTCAGATTATCAAGGAAAATTTTGAAATTAGTTTTCCTATCAGGATTAGACTTAAGCCCCAGTCCCTCCTACATGTCCATATACATTGTCCCTCACGCCTTTTTCTGATTGAATCTAATATGTTGCTATGAATTCTGTCAGCGATTTGCTCATTATGACTCAAAAGTATTAACAAAGTCGCTCTGCCTATGTTATTTGATATGGAATCTTCTGTCACTTCTGACCAAGAAGCTACCTGTCTGACTACCTCTTCTAATTATTCTGCCCATGATTTGAGAGAGGAATTGCTAATGTGATTAGTCAGAGCTTAACCACATTTATTGTGAGCATGGTTATTCTGTTCTAAAGATTAGCATGTTTAAGAGGCATTTCCTTTTGTACTAATTTCTCCTACGTGATCAGTATACCCAAGCAGGGCATGGATTTGAGGTAGGTCTGGCCAGGTATCTCTGTTCTTATGTTATCTCTTCCATGCTAATGAATAAGTGATGAGTTAAGCTTTGGTCTACTCTGCAGACAGAGTCAGTGCAAATAGAAGAAGGAATCAATAATTTTGATTTAAGTTATAAACAAAAGTTCAGTTTTACAAAGATTCTGTATTTTGAATTTGGAGCAATGATTCAGCTATTACAGGCATAATTTTTCACATTTGATGAAAAATGCTAACATGAATTTAAGAAGTTAAACAAAAACCAATTTAAGATAGCTCAAAGTAAAGCACACCAAGGCATGACACAATCAAAGTTTTGAAATACATTGATATAACAGGAAATCTTAAATAACCTGAGGAAGAAAACATTAAATGTAAGGTTCCAATGATTCAAATAAGGGCTAAATTTTTGTGTGAAATCATGTAGGTCAGGAGACAATGAAATGACATTTTTTTTTTCTTTTTTTGAGACAGAGTTTTGCTCTTGTCACCCAGGCTGGAGTGCAATGGTGTGATCTCGGCTCACCGCAACCTCCACCTCCTGGGTTCAAGCAATTCTGCCTCAGCCTTCCGAGTAGCTGGGACTACAGGCAGGCGCTACCATGCCCAGCTAATTTTTGTATTTTTAGTAGAGATGGGGGTTTCACCGTGTTGACCAGGATGGTCTCAATCTCTTGACCTCGTGATCCACCCACCTCAGCCTCCCAAAGTGCTGGGATTACAGGCGTGAGCCACCTTGTCCAGCCTGAGATGACATTTTTAAAGTGCTAAACGAAAAGAAAAACTATCAACCTAGAATTTTATACCTAATGAAAATATTTCTCAGATCTGGGGCAAAACAAAGTCATTTTCAGACAAACGAATGATGAGAGAATCTATCATTAGTAAGCAAATGTTGAGAGAAATGTTAAAGAACGTTTCCTGGGGAGAAGAATTGATATAGTAGATGCATATTTGGATGTACACAAAGAACTGTTGAGAGCTGCAAATGATAAGTATGTGAATAAATATAATATAGTTTTTAAATTTTTTTAACTTTTAAAAATGATAATTTAACTTCTTAAAGCAAAAATAACAATATATTGTGGCTTTAAATACATATGGAAGTAAAATGTGTGCAACGGAAGCACAAAAAGGGCGGGATAGGTAATGAAAACAGATTGTCGTAAAGTTTATCTACTATATTTGAAGCGGCACCATATTATTTGAAGATATAATATGATGAAGATACATGTAAATCATAAAGAAAACACACATGTAACTAGCAAAGCAAAACAGAGTTGTGACTAAAAACCAATCAAAACATGGAGAGGAATACTGAAAAATGTTCAATTAACACTAAACTGTAAAAGAAGGGAGATTTCAAAGAACACATACATAATTAGAAAATCAATAGCAAAATGGCCGGCTTAAACCAACCAGATCAACAATTGCATTAAAGGCAAATAAACCAGGGCCTCCTCTGTAATGACTGAGTAGTTCATAAATGCCCTTTCACAGATAACAAATGTAAGTGTTAGACAAAATTCAAAACAAACAAATAAACAATAAGTAGTGATTGGGGACAGTAAAGAGCTAACAACAAACGTAGCCAAATCCTGGAAGGAACCAGACTCTTGGAAAAAGGCAACAGCACAAGATGATTTACCAGGTCTTACACCTTTTAACCTGAGGGTAAGTGAAATCTGGCAACATTTGGAGGCTAAATTTTTAATTGAAAGGTTCATAGTCTTTCTAACCTGAATAACTATAGGACAGAGCTTGTGGAAATCACAACTGCATAAAAGAAATGTGTATAATGATTAGGAGAGGCAGGGATGAGAACCCTGACTTCTTTGTGTAAACTCTACCCAAATGTCTGACTTGCCTGTGAAACATGCATGTGTGGGACAGACTAGAGCTAAGGATAAAAAATTGTGCTAAGAGTTGAGCTGCTAACAAGAAAAAGAGTTTGCAGTTTAAGACCAATTAGGAATTTCCAGAATCCGGAGTCTCCACAATATAACATTCAAATGTCCAAGATATAAATTACTCAACTTATGTGGTGCTGGAAAAGGTACTCATTAGTGTAACAAAATAGCAATCAAAGGAGATCAACACTGAGATGATCCAGTTCTTAGTATTAATATGTGTAGATTTCAAGGCAGTATTACTATAATTAACTTCACGGATGTATATTAATATATGCCCACAGTAACTGAAAAGATAGGACAACTCATCAGAGAGGAAAAATAACGTAAAAAACAACCGAATGGGAATTGTAAAGCAGAAAAATGCAATACGTTAAAAAAAGGTCACTGAATGGGATAATCAGTAAGAAGGAAATGACAGAGGAAAGAGATACTAAATTTGAAAATCGATCAACAGACATTTTACATTTTTGAACCCTGAAAAAGCTGTAAAGAACAGACCTTCTCAGACTTATGGGGGAAGAAAAGGCTATCGGAAGCAGGAGAGAGTGAGGAGAGGATAGAGGAAATATTTGAAGAAATAATGGCTGAAAATACCCCAAATTTTGTAAAAACAATAATTTGCAAATCCAAAGATGTATCAAACTCCAAGCAGAAAAAGTACAAAATATAATGGCAAGAGACAATAGAGTCAAATTTTTGAAAACCTAAGGTAAATGGAAAAGTCTTGAAGCAGCCAAAGAAAAATGACACCTTATAGAGCAAACAATAAGTTAAAAGAAAGTGAAGGCAAGAGACAGTAGGGAAACATCTTCAAAATACTTAAAAAAGAGTCTACCCCCAATTAAAAAAAATTTTTTTTCAGAGATGGGGCTGCCTTATGTTGCCAAGGATGGTCTCGAATTCCTAAGCTCAAATGATCCGCCTGCCTCAGTCTCTCCAGTAGCAGGGACTACAGGTGTGTGCCACCATAGCCAGCCACAAATTCTATGTCCAACAAAAAGTTTTTCAAGAAGCAAATGAAAAAATATATGTTCATGGGGTGGAGAGAAAATAGCTTATCAGCATAGCTGCACTGGAAGACATACTAAACAAAGCTCTTCATGATGAAGTAAAATAATAAGGAAAACTCAAGTTTTCAGACAAGAATTATGATTATAAAATGTTAAATATATGGGTAAATAAAAAAGACTATTTCTTTTTATATTAATTTTAAACAATACCTAGGACTGATTAAAGCAAAAAATTATAACATTGTAGTTTATGTAATGGATTGAAATGCAATGCCTATGACAACTGCAGTATAAAGGAATTGGGAGATTTAAATGAATATATAATGTGGCAAGGTGTACAGATTTTTCAAGAACTAGTTCAATATTTACTCTAGGTACACTTGGAAAAGTCAAGGATACATACTGAAATTTCTAGAACATCCAATAAAATTAATAAAAAGAGGCATACCTAAAAAGGCAATAGGTAAGTTAAAATTACTTTCTAAAATATAAATAGGCTATATACTTTATTTACAGGACAAATTGTCAAGTGAAATAAAGACAGTAAATGCAAAATTTTTCTGTGTATGAGTTACACGTAAATATAAATAGTTCGCCAGGCACAATGGCTCACACTTGTAATCCCAGAACTTTGGGAAGCCAAGGTGGGTGGATCACCTGAGGTCAGGAGTTCAAAATCAGCCTGGCCAACATGGTAAAAACTCATCTCTATTAAAAATACAACATTAGGTGGGTATGGTGGCATGTGCCAGTAATCCCAGCTACTCGGGAGGCTGAGGCAGGAGAATCACTTGAACCTGGGAGGTGGAGTTTGCAGTGAGCTGAGATAGTGCCACTGCACTCCAGTCTGGGTGACAGAGTGAGACTGTGTCTCAAAAAATACAGATATTATTTTTTGAAAGTATCATGCAATGGGGAGCTACTGGTCAAAGTTGTACCCTTTGCCCAGTTTGAGTTAGACAGGAGGAATAAATTCTGCAGATCTGTTGTACAAAATTGTGGCCATAGTTAATAATAAAGTATTGTATATTGAAAACTGTTAAGAATAAATATATGAGTTGATTGATACGGTTTGGATATTTGTGCCCTCCAAATCTCATGTTGAAATGTGATCCCAGTGTTGGAGGTGGAACCTGGTGGGAGGTGTTTGAGTCACTGGGGCAGATCTCTCAGGAATGGCTTGTCCTCCTGAGATAATGAGTGGGTTCTCTTTCTACTAGCTCATGTAAGAGCTGGTTGTTTAAAACTGCCAGTCATCAACTCCTCTCTCTTGCTCCCTATCTTGCCACGGGATACTTGGGCTCCCCCTTTGCCTTCCACCATGATTTGAAAGCTTCCTGAGGCCTCACCAGGAGCAGGTGCCAGCCCTGGCTTCCTGTACAGCCTGCAGAGCCATAGGCCAAATAAATATACTTTCTTTTTTTTTTTTTTTTTTTTTTTGGTTGAGATAGTTCTTGCTCTGTCACCAGGCTGGAGTGCAGTGGCACAATCTTGGCTCACTGCAACCTCCACCTCCTGGGCTCAAGCAATTCTCCTGCTTCAGCTTCCTAAGTAGCTGGGACTACAGGTGTGCACCACCATGCCCGGCTGATTTTTGTATTTTCTGTAGAGACACGGTTTAGCCATATTGGTCAGGCTGGTTGAGAATTTCTGGGCTCAAGGGATCTGACTGCCTTGGCCTCCCAAAATGCTGGGATTGACACGTGAGTCACCACTCCGCTCCCAACCACCTCTTTTCTTTATGAATTAGTCAGCCTCAGATATTCCTTTATAATGATGCAAAACAGACTAACACAGTGATTTGCATATATGTTAATCAGCTTGATTTAATCATTCTGCTACATATTTATGTATACATATATGTGTAGCAGAATGATTAAATGTATACATAGACATATATGTAAATCAATACATATAAAACATCACATTGTACCTCACAAATATGTACAATTATTTGTCATTTAAAAATATATAATTAAAAATGTTTTAAATAAAAATTTTTTAAATTAAAATTTAAAAGCATCATGCAAATACCAATCATAAGAAAGGCAGCATGGCTATATTAATATATCATAGAATGAAGATTTCAGAGAAAGGAGTTTTATGGAGATAAAGAGGAACATTTAATAATGATTTTAAAAATAGTTCATAAAGAAGTCCTAACAATAAAACATACATATGTATCTAATAGTAGAGTTTCAAAATAATTGAAGCAAATAGTGACAGACACTAGAGAAACAGATGAATCTGTAGTTAGAGTAGGAGATTCTAAAACTAATCTCTGAGTAAATAACAGACCTACTTGAGAGAAAATCAGTAAGAATACAAACAACTTGAAAACTTTATCCATCACCATGATCAAATTGACATTTATAGAACACTGCATCTAACAGCCTGCAGAATTTGAGTTCCTTTCAAATTCACACAAGACAGTCTCCAAGATAGGATGAGTCCTGAGTCATTTAAAAAGTGAATTCCAAAGATTGATCTTATACTGAGCATGTTCTCATGCCACTACAGAATTAAAGAATTGATAAAACTGAAAAATAGAAAAGCTTCAAATATTTGAAAATTAAGTAACGCTGGTCCAAGGAATTCATGGATTAAAGAAGAAATTACAAAGAAAACTATAAAATAATTTAATATGAAATAAATGATGAAAAAAATTGTGATTTGTGTAACGCAATTAAAATAGTGCTCAGCGGGGAATTTATAGCTCTATGTGCTTATGTTAGAAAAGAAGCAGGGTTTAAAATCAACGATCTAATTTTCTAATCTAAGAAGTTAAAAAAAAAAATCACATTCGAGCCAAGGAAAGTAGAACAATGAAAATAATAAAGACAGGAGCAGAAATTAATGAAATAAATAACAGATAAACAGAGAAATCAACAAAACCAAATGTGGCTCTTTGAAAAGATTATATAAAAATTGATTAACTCTCTCACTATATTGATTATCAATAGCAGGAGTGAAAAGTGAAGATGCCAGTATAGATCTTACAAGTATTAAAATGATGCAAAGAAATATTAAAGATGATTTGAGTCAGAAAATTCAACAATTTTGATGAAATGAACAAATTCCTTGGGAGAAAAATAACAAACTGATTAAAAAAATAGAAAATTTAAATTGCCAAATATCTACTCATGAAATATAATTAGTAAGAAACTAGTAATTAAAACTAGTAATTAAAAAAAAACTAGTAATTAAAAAAAACTAGTAATTAAAAATATTACCTAAAATATAATTAAATCAATTGAGTAAAATGGACATTTCAGAAATAAACTTACATTTTTGTGCAATGAGTTTCAACTAAACATCCAAATCAAAATGATGGGAGAAAGCAACATCTTTGTAACATATGGTGGTGGGACAATAGAATAGCTGCATGGGGGAGAAATCTTGCCTCATCTCTCTCCCCGTGTACATAATTTAACTTAAGGTGGATCTCAGAACTAAAAATAAAAGGTAAAATTATATAGCTTCCAGAAGAAAAATGGAATGTCTTCAATATCTTGAGAGACACAAATATTTCTTAGGGTATAAACAGCAAAAACCATAAAAGAAAAATTGTTTAATCAAAATTAAATTTGTATGCTAATTAAAAGACCCTGTTCAATAATTAAATGGATAAACCACAGATTGGAAGAAATATTGTAATCCGTATGTCTGACAAAGGACTTATATCCAAAATATGCCGAAAACTCCTACAACTTAATAAACATAAAAGCAACTAGTCATGTCAAAACGTGAACAACATGTGTCTCCCGTCAGGAAAGGACGGTGAATTTATTGACTGGGAGAGCACAGCAGGACTTCTCTGGGGTAGTAAAGTGCTCTGTATCTTGATCTAGGTGTAGACCATGGTGAGACACGCTGTTTTCAGAACTTACCAAATGGTGCACTTAGGAGCCGGTGTCTCTCTTTTTGTGAATTGTATCTCAATGGAAAAAATAAGTGTTACTTTAATTTTCAAATTTGCTACAATACCAATCCTGTAATAATTTCCTCCTATATCATGAAAATTAATAATCACGAGTCAAATGATTTATTTTAATAAAAATGCCACTCATTTAAAACACTTGAATGTGACAATATGTCCTTAAATCTAGAACGCTGATTAGCTATAAGATACGTGGGAAACAAATCTGTCCTCTGAGCTCACTTTATGGTAAAATGACTTTGCTGCGATTAATGAAAGTGTTTTTTCTCGTTTATAAAGCAAAAGAATGTACACGCATTAATTTTTCACTTGCTAATGCAATAATAAGGTAGCATTTTAAGATGATTAAAAATGATTCTTCAGGAAGCATGATACTGCAAAAAGAACAATGGACTAAAGTCAGGAGGATTGCACTGTGTTCTTGGCATTGCCGCTTCGTAACTGTGTACTGAACCCTGAAAAAGTCTCAGCATCTCTGGACTTCCTCTCCCTCATCTGCAAAATGAAGTGATTGAACTGAACGACCTCTGAGACTCTTCCTACCTCTAACATTCTGTGATCTATGATCCATGCCTTGAACTACGACTGCAGGTGTCCTCTCTTTTGACATTTTAATATGCCGAGGCACTGTTTTCATTCATTCTATTACTATGCAAAGATCAAATTCAGGAAGCTATTTTAAAAATATTAAAAAATGCAATTAATTTTAGTTGATGTTTATGATTCTGTTAGCACATTATTTGTTATTAAGGTCACATAAAGAACTAATCATTTCTACTCTGATTCCAGAGGCATAGTGTGTATTACAAAAACATAAATCATATTAATGTGAATGTGAGATTAATTTCAAAAAGAGACAAATTACATGCTTTGCTTAGTATTTACATATTGGATGTTATGAATTTATTTCTTATTCATGGTAATAACATTAATTACAATAAATTTGTTATATATTCACATAAATGTCACACACTTCTGGAATTTGGCATCTATAATACATGAAGAAAGGGCCACTAGCTTTTTATTCTCATATTTTGGATATAGTTACTCAAATGAATAGTCACAAAATTAACAAGCTATGAAACCAGAAAAAAAAAAAAACCTATAGTTGCATTTTATTGATTTTTCTCACAATATCAAAATATATAATTTCTTACCTCTGGCACTTACTTAGTCATTTTATGCAATGACTTACTTATTAACAGCCAGTGGCTAACCGGGAATTACTTTGATCTAGGTTCAGCACTTAAGGAAGGTAGTTTAAGGGGGCTGCGTACTCAGTGAATGCAACAATTCCTATCGAAACATAGTCTGGCTCTATGCTTATTTCCCTTCACCTCTACTAATCTTGATGAGAGATAATGTGATACAATACGAAGAATTAAAATCAAAGCGTTAAGACACTAGAAAACCTGGGTTCAGATTTCAATTGTACCACTTAAAATATGCTTAAGTTTCTCAACTTCTATAGATCTGGAAAATAGAGAAAATATCTAAATGTAATTCAATTTATAAATATACCATGGAACTCTAGGCAATTACTATTAGCTAGATATGGATTTGCATCCTATGCTTTCCCTCTAATTCCTACCTTTGTTTTCTTACTCCTTTTAATTTACAATTGCTTTGTTAGATGAAAATCTCTTTCTCTATTGTGTCCCTCCACGTTCTGATTAATTTCGTATGCAGACCAGCCATCTGCATCTTCACTCTTTCAACTAGGCTCCCAGCTCTTCAGCCATGGGTCCAGTGGCTCCCACCACTCGAGCAAACCATCTATCTTTTCAGCCTCTTCCTGAAGTGCTTTAGCTGCCTCACTTTGATGGAAAACTTGCTCTTCCTTAATCATAATGAAATCTTCAAAAGCCTGCTGAAGAAAATTCTTTCTTCTCCAACCCTTAGTACCACTTATGAGCCCCAGAACCAGCTTTCTCGCTGGTGTCCTCCATTCTCCCACAGCCCATCAGCCTGGCCAACATGACAAAACCCTGTCTCTACTAAAAATGTAAAAATTACTTAGGCATGGTGGTGGGTACCTGTAATCCCAGCTACTCCGAAGGCTGAGGCAGGAGAATCACTTGAATCCGGGAGGCAGAGGTTGCAGTGAGCTGAGATCATGCCACTGCACTCCAGCCTGGGCAACACAGAGCAAGACTTTGTCTAAAAAAAAAAAAAAAAATCCTTATACGACAAAGTCTAAGCTTATTTCATGCACTTTAAAGGCTTCTATTGATCTGGCCCAAATCTATCTTTCTAATCTTAATCACTGCATCTGTTTGCAAACCTTTTATTTTAGTGAACCTGAACTGTTGTTTATACGCCTCTCTCTGTTCTTCCTAGACATGTTCACATTCTGTCTAGCTAAAACGATTTTCATCCTAACCCCACATGCCCAATAATACCCATTTGCCACATACAAACTCAGGTTCCATCTCTTTCTAAAGTTGTATTGGGTTACTGTGGGAAATAATCTCTTTCCATAGAGATTATTACGTGGGCTCTGTGACTCTCATGGCCATCGCATCTTTCTACCATGCATGCTATCAACTTACACGTGTCTTTTTCTCTTCATGTATTCTTTGATTGTAGGACCCATACGTGATTCATCTGGGAATTTCTAAAAACAAAGCACAATGGTTTCATAAATGGAAATCACTTGTTGTAGAAAACAAGTTCTACTACATGTGAGTGTAATAAAGTAGTCTTGTATTCTTTTTTAAAAAACTTTATATCCATGAACTTTGCTGGAAGAGTATTTGCTGCAGAAAACAGAAATGTATTATTTCTTAAAAAACAACAACAACAACAAACCCTAGCAGAACAAGACTATACTTATTATAAAGGTACAAGGATATTTCAAGAAAGTAAGGTCTGGGAATTAGCAGGGTTTCATGGATGTAGTGTAATCAAAGGCTGGTGCACTATGGGAAGACTGGGACCTCTTAGCTCTCCATCTCTCATTTGAGATTATTTCTGAGTGTCTGATGTTGTTTGATCTTTCTTTCTCTCTCTCCATCTCTGAAAATTAATTTTTTTTGCTTTTCAACCCATATCACAGATCTTGGTTGTAACAACTTTTGAATTTCCACTTTTTCTATTAAAGAATATCTCTACTACCACTCGAATCTTTAAGTTACAATTCCGCATTCTCCAACAAGGACCCTAATGTACCTGGAAGGAATCAGCTGCCCATCTTTCGACTTGCCATTCTTGATTACAGAGCAAAATTATACTATCAGACATCTTTGGATAAACTAATTCTTCTTCAAAATGGACATGACTGTATACACGAAGGTTCCCTGTTGCACCAGGGAATGTCTATAATCATTGGCATCCTTTGGAAAAGTAGCTTCTCCAAAAAAAGTGTGTAAGGGGCTCAGGCAACCCAGTAGGTGCCCTTTCCAGTGGCTTGACTTCTGAGGCAATATTCATATTATAAAAAATTATTCTCTAGTTTTGGGCTGAGTGCAGTGGCTCATGCCTGTAATCCCAGCACCTTAGGAGGCCGAGGTTGATGGATCACGAGGTCAAGAGATCAAGACCATCCTGGTCAACATGGTGAAACCCCATCTCTACTAAAAATACAAAAATTAGCTGGGTGAGGTGGTGCATGCCTATAGTCCCAGCTACTCAGGAGGTTGAAGCAGGAGAATCCCTTGAATCCAGGAAGTGGAGGTTGCAGTGAGCCGAGATCACAGCACTGTACTCCAGTCTGTCAACAGAGCAAGACTCCATCTCAAAAAAAAAAATTATTCTCTAGTTTTGTACAGCTGCTAGTTCTTCAAAAATATTTTAAATACTGCATATTTGCATTTTGTTCCAAATAGGATTCAAGTCAGAGTCATAGTTTTTGATGAAAATTTATGAAATCATTTTGACTCCTTGAGGCTATTTATCTTTGAGATTGGCAAAAGAACACTTTTGAAACTGAACCAGCTCATGAAATAGTTCTTCATCTTAAAATGAAAGTAGAGTCATCCAGTAAGTGTAAAGAAACATTTTTCTTCCATAGGCTAGGGAGCAACTGATTCAACACAGGATTTCATGAGTTTGAAAAGAAAAATGAATCATCCTACTTTAAATGCAACTTTTAATCTCAGTTGGTTTGACAACAAGCTTGGAAATAATTTCTTTCTTTCTTTCTTTCTTTTTTGTTTTGCCTCTAAATGTGTTAGACTTCCTTCTTTGACCAGAAGATCAAGTGAGGTGAAGCGATCAAAGGATACATGCATCAGAGAAAGGGGCATTTCTTCCTACATAAGGGAGAAGTGTGAGGAAAGAGACTGATAACACATTCAGGAAGTTCTTTTCTGGAACTGAATGAAATCAAAGGAAGGAAAGCAAGAATCAGCTGGTATTAGGTAAAGGACTAGAGCCTAGGCGGCATCCAACATTGACGTCTGAGTGGACTGGGAGTAAAGGGAAGTGATATGTTTGCATCTGTGTCCCTGCTCAAATCTCCTGTTCAGTTGTAATCCCCAGTGCTGGAGGTGGGGCCTGGTGGGAGGTGACTGAATCATCAGGGGGGTTTCTCATGGTTTAATACCCTCCCCTCTTGGTGCCGTCATCATGATAGTGAGTTTTTGTGAGATCTGATTGTTTAAGAGTGTATAGCACTCCCCCCTCTCTATCTTGTTCTTGCTCCACCCAAGTGAACTACCTGCTGTCACTTAGCCTTTGGCGATGATTGTAAGTTTCCCGAGGCTTCCCCAGAAGCCAAGCAGATGCCAGCATCACACTTCCTGTATAGCCTGTGGAACCATGAGCCAATTAAACTTCGTTTCTTTATAAATTACCCAGGTAATTTCTGTTGTAGATATTTTTCTGTAGCAATTCAAGAACTGACTAATACAGGGAGCTAGGTAAGAATGAAAGACAGTGTAACAGATAAGTGGGTGGTGATCTAAGATTGCTCATATTGGTTATTTACTCAGCTATCAGTCTTGTTCTGCTTAGTAAATATATTTTTGTAAATGTCTGGAACAGTATTGAATTAATCAGGGCTCTCTAAAAGTGCAGAACTAATAGGATAGATGAATATACAAAGGGGAATTTATTAAGGAGTATTGTCTCACATGATCACAAGGTAAAGTCCCACTCTAGGCCATCTGCAAGGCAGCCAGGCAAAGTCCCAAAATCTCAAAAGTAGGGAAGCCAACAGTGCAGACTTCATTCTGTGGATGAAGGCCTGAGAGTCCCTGGCAAATCACTGGTATAAGTCCAAGGGTCCAAAAGCTGAAGAACTTGGAGTCTGATGTTCAAGAGCAGGAAACATCCAGCATGGAAAGAAAGATGAAGCCAAAAGACTCAGTGAGTCTACTCATTCCACGTTCTCTGCCTGCTTTATCCTAGCCAAGCTTGAAGTTGATTAGATGGTGCCCACCCAGAATGAGGGTGGGTCTGTCTCTCCCAGTCCACTGACTCAAATGTTAATCTTTTTATGCAACACCCTCACAGACACACCTGGAAACAATACTTTGCCTCTTGTAATCCAATCAAGTTGATGCTCAATATTAACCATTGCAAGTATATACAAAAGCTTATCCTCATATGAGTCTTCTGACATTGCTTGCTAATGTTTGAGAGATAGACATAAGGAGTAGCAGAAGAGTTAAACAAGAATGGAAATAATTGGGACATAGGCTGCTGGCTTTCCCCTCTGCCCGCCTACTAATGAGGATAGACGTTGAGAAACCCCATTTTTGTCCTTTCAGCACAGATTATAACTATCAATTAACTTATCTGGTGGGAAAGTCGACAGTTTAATAAAATTATAATATCCAAATTCCTGGTTAGCCCTCTATATCAGTTAGAAATGTATTCAGTGGCACAACTGAAACTCTCAAACAAGATTTCATTTATCTCAAAAAAAACAGAAAAATTCCAATGTGGGCCTTCCAGGGTTAATGACAGCTTAGTGATGACATCTGGGATCCTGGCTCTTCCTGTCTTTCCTTTGTCATCCTCACAGTGTAGGCCTCTGCCTCATGCTAGTCATCTCATGGTGGCAAAATGGCTGCTGTACCACCAGGCTCACGTCTGCATTCCAAGAAGAGAAAATGAGAAAGACCAACAGGTTGAACCTGTTACTATCCTAACTAGAATGGAAAAACTGTTAATTAGCAAGAAGAGAATAAAATTTGATGGGACAGCTAGTTGTATTTGCTTTGCCCTTCCTTTGATCAATTAAACCCATATATTTTTAAAATCAAAAATTCAAGGTAAACCTTGAAAGAGTGTATTGCTTATAGCTAGTCCTGGACACTAGGGGTTGACATTGCCTGGATGAGCAGATCTGGTTTCTCAAAAATATTTCAAAGCTAAGTAAGGTGTGGTCACTTACTAACAGTCAACACAATGCCTGTAAGCCCCTGTAACTTGACTTCTGCACATCAGTTATGAAGACGGAAGAGGACAGAAGGTAGATAGAAGAAGTATAGGTACTCTGGAAACATGTATTCTTGCTATAATGTGTGAAGAAGTGACGGAACAGAAAGTTGTATTGCTGGGAAAAGCTGAATTATGAAGGGCCCCATGTGTGGTACTAAGCGGTTTGGAATTTTTTATAGCAATAGAGAACTTGTGAAGGGTTTTAAACAGTAGATGATATGAAGACCCATAGAGATCCTAATAGGCAAGATGGCAACAAAGAACATCCATTTTTATTCATTTATTTTGCATCCATGTACTAGTTCTGAACATTTGATCTAAGTTTCTAAGTCAAAACTTAAAAGGTCATTCATTCTTAAAGTTACCACATTAGACTCCATAGAAACTCACAATTTATGAATGAGACATTCTTGTAGCATATCAAAGTAGTTGTTCTTTATATCCTTACCTAAATTTGAAGTATCATTTTCCTCTTTTGCTTTGTTTTATCCAACATAAAGTACTTCAGTTAGGTTCTAAGGACAAATTTGGGAGAAAAATCACGTATCAGAAACATCTTTGTTCCACCAGCAGCTTCAATTTACACCAACACTAGAATTGAGTGGAATCTGGGGCCCAATCTTTATATTAAGGAATTTGTTAACTTTCTGTTCCAGACAACCAGGACAAACTACAAACTCCACTAGCAACAAAATTACTTCCTATGTTTGAAATAGTGCAAACAACAAGTGTTGACAAGACAAAGACATATTGCCTTTTCCCCAAAGGAAGCAAAGGCCCAGATCTTTACACCAAGCCAACATCTATAAAAAGGATGAAATGAGGCTTTTAACCAACTAAGAACCTCAATTTAGTTTTCTTCTCCAAAGAGAGAAGCTGAACACATTACTGTCACCAAATTTTAACTTAAGTAAGGAGTACACAAAACTTCATTTCTTTCATTTTGTTTAACTCTAGTATTCAAGAAGATATATAATTGTCTGAGAGACTGTGACAGTTACCTGGAAAATGCTATGCTGAATATAAAAAATCAGTTCAATTCAAGAGATCTAGATTTGCAATCTGCTATTTTACATTATAAGCAATGTTAATGAAGGAACTTACAAATCTTCTGGGTTTTATTTGTAAAATGGAGTCAATTATTTTTGTCTTCTTTTAAGAATTTACTCATTTCTTTCAAGCAAGAATCAACTAAATGTTTAAAGTTGTTCAGCCAAAGTGCAAGCAGAAAAAGCAATTTTTAACATCATCTAATTTAAAAAGTAGACTATATTCCCCTGGATTTCTGAGTTATGTGATCAACTAAAATACACAACTTAAACTATTATAAACACATTCAAATCCCAAGCAACATGACATGTTTCATGAAAGCTAGAGGATGACGGTGAGGAGTAAAGGAACTTCATGTTCAAAAATAGCTTTCATGACTTTTGCTATAATTTTTCTATTTTGGAATACATTAATTGCCAATTAATAATTAATCTAGATTTACTGACAACTGGACGGGGTGAATAAGCACATCTTGGAAAAGTGAGATATCAGATAACAGAAAGGTAGTGATGGGGTTGGGGGGTGAGTAGGAAGTGGACCTCCTATTCTCCCCTTTATATCCTAAGACTTGTGTGTTTGCATTTTGTTTTCTCAGATCCAAAGAAAGAATGACATTTCTACAAATGCTCTTTTCTTGTTTAAAACCATTCAGCACTATGCCATTCTCACTATGGTTTTAATTTTTACTGATGCATTGAAATTTCTGTGAAATGTGTCTAAACTACAGGAAACCAATAGCAAGAAAAGATTTTACCAGAATTGGTAAATGCATTAATGTTTGTTTGCTCTAGCAATATTTCTCCTGTAAGAGGACTAGAAAGCAAAATGATGGGTCCTCAAGGCTCTCATGGGGAAAGAGAAGAAAAGACATTTGGAATTGCATTTTTAAGTGTAGTAATTTTTCAATAAAGCAAGACAACTCATTTTTTGCTGATGCCTTTAAAACCCTGGGGAGTTGTTTTGAAAGCAATATGGCAATATAAGCAGATTCCCAAAGTGTACCTTACCTTTCACTCTATTGAGACCTTGTAAAGAAAATCAATCAAACAAGATCACAATTATGTTTGAAGATATTACTCAGGATTAACAAGAATGGTAACTAAGAAAAACAAACTTTGTAAATAATCTGGTTTTCAAAATATTTAAGAATACTTAGTTCTTATTTATGGAATAGAGGTATAGTAATTCTCAATCTTATATATTATATAATATCATTTTCTATTTAAAAAGATAATGTTCTTTAAATGGGCTTCCAAATCAATAATAAAGCATGTTAACCATTTTTCTGTTGTGGAGGTGCTGCTCTTTGGATATCATAATGCAAAGAAAATATGACCAGAAGAGAGAGAGAGAGACAGAGAGAGAGAGAGAGAGAGAGAGAACTGACGATGGAATGCTTTGTCTTATCAAAAGTCAGCAAAATATTGTATATGGGTGGTAAAGGCTAAATACTGAGATATGCATGATGATTCCAGTCTTTAGTTTAATACATAGATATATATTCTAATTTTAGAGCACCTAGGAAGGGAGGAGTAGAGTTGGGGATGACCGGATGAGTGAGATAAGTGTAGGGCAGACACAATGTATTTGTCTGGGTTTAACCATCTGTCTGTCCCCTTCCCAGTGCTCTGCTTCCAAGCAGAGACTTTGTAAGTCAAGTGGTCCTTACCGAATGGAGCCCATGAAAATCGCCACCACCAGTCTATTGGCAAAATTCATTTTTGCATGAAGTTTCTTCTTTTTAAAGATGAGTAAAATGATAAAACACAAATAAGATTTGTGAGAAAATAATAGAAATGTAATAAGAAGAAAAATTATTCTGAAGAATCAGAGAGAAAAGCAGTTACTTAAAGTTGGTCAACAAAAAACGGGAAGAAAACTTGGGTACCCACAATAGGATGAGTAGAGACATGGTAAATAGAATGTGGTGATGCAGATATAAAAAGAGATCAGGTTAAGAAAAAATCAGAAGAGGTGCAAAGCACATAAACTGAGATTTAAAATAGCAAAAAGAAAGGGAAGGAGCTAAACTAAGAGAGATCAGCTCCAAAATTTCAGCAGGAGAATAACATTCTGCATAAAAAAAAATAATGTCAAACTCTAACTTGCATGTTCTCTTAAAATAATAAAGGAAAAATGAGATAAAATTAATAACAGAGAAAATTAAAGGGATAAAAAGATTTGGAGTTAAAAATTGTAGGTGTTCCTAAGCTGTAGATCAAGTAATGCAAAAGCCAACAACAAAAAAAGTAAATTTAAAAAACTTCCTGCAACTGAAATGAATAATTATTAGAAATGTAAATGAAGAAAGAAAGAAGGAAGGAAAGGAAAGAGGGAAAGAAGGGATAGAAGGAAGGAGGAAGGGAGAGAGGGAAGGGAAGGATGCAGGAGGAGAAAGAAGAGTGAGGGAGGATTAGGAGAGAACAAGCAATTTTTATGACAACAGAACCACATCCAGACATTTCCTGTTGAATTTTTGCATAATACAATTAAAGATAAAATTCTACAATATTTAGAACACAGAAAAAATTACCACCAACAGCAATAAAAAAAAATGCTTACCTACAGGAGATTATTTTCTTTATATGTCTAACGACTATTGTTGAGAAAATGTCCTGTAAAATCAGAATGATTGATAAAGATTGCAAGTCAAGCATTTTATTTTAAGCACATTTGATCTTTGTGGTCAAGGCAACAGAAAAAAATCATCAGCACAATGTACATCACTTTATTGAAAAACTTAGAGGAGATGAATAGACACATTTTAAATCCCTTATCTGCACTGAAGCCAAAGGATAATTTTATTCTGAAGTCTAAAAATAAGTAATGTTTAAATATCGCTTTTGTAAAACAGAGGTAACCACAAATTAATTAATAGAATATTATATAATTTAAACATTCTTTTATTGGCCATTTTGATGAAACTGCTTTTCTATTATAACTAATGGTGGAATAAGTCTATTTCAGAGAAGCTTTATAACAGTAACTTTCTTATAATTCACTTTTGAAACAACGTAAATTTAAAGGTGTTTTGTGGAATATTTAATAATATAAAAAAGTTTATGATATGATATTAGGCATAAAAGCAGAAAACAAGAGATCATATATAGTAAGAAGTATAGTTATAAACACACCACACATACCTACATACACACAAACACACACACATACACAATTAAAAGTGTAATCAAAGTAGCACGGGGCAAAATAACACATTTCTGATGCTGTATTTTGCCTTTAACAGAAATATGTATAAACTGGGGGGGATGGCACTAAGTCCTGTTACAGATATGACATTTTGCTTACGAAAGGTTTTAAATACATCAGTATTTCGAACTGTCTCTTGATTTATGTCTTGAACGTTTTTAACTCCTGAAAACTGAATCATGTTACAACATTGGATGTGTAAGAGTTATGTCCTTCTGTGCTAGGGAGAAGGGGTGCTGTAAATGAGTAGCTGGTAATGGAGAAATGCAATGAAGCACCTCCCCCTTAGGTTCAGTTTAAGGATCTGAAAGTAGATTTTCTTACAAATATTTGTGCCTTTTGAAAAGCCTTTGTGTATGTTTTCCTTAACCCACTTATGCTGCGATGACAAAATGCCTGAGATTTGGTAGTTTATAAGAAACACAAATTTATGTATCACATTCTGAAGGCTGGGAAGCCCAAGATCACAATCAAGGCACCAGCTGGTTCAGTGCCTGGTGAAGGCCCCATTCCCAGCTTACGAGATGATGCCTTGTTGTTGCCTTCTCTGCAGGGAATGAACACTAGGTCCTCCTAGGATGGAAGGAGGAAGGGCAAAAGAACCTAAGCTAGTTCTCCCCAGCCTTTTATATGGCGTTAATCCATTCATGAGCCCTCATGTCTTAATTCCTTCCCAAAAAGCCTCGCCTGTTACTACTATCACAATGGGGATTAACTTTCAACATATAAATTTTGAAAGACACATTCAGACCATAGCAATATTCATGCATATGTAGAGCCTAAAGACCACTGATCTGCCTGAATTCACTTCCTAAAGAAAATTCTTTTAAATAATATTCTTTTAAATACCTAAAAGATGCCCTCAGTGATTCTTCAGAGTAGCAGACATTTACAAGGAAGAGATTTTCGCTAACTTCTGTGGGTATGTCTGGGGCAGTTTGTCTTACAATATAGGTCACATGGCATACATGTGAAGAGTTTGGAAGTGAGAGAATACCACAAATAGATACTTCCCCAAAGAGCAATTGAGTTGCAATAAGGCCTAAAATGTCCAATTTGGAGCAGAGTAGATGGCTATACACGATGAATAGAGAAATAAACAAAACTTTGGAACATAGATATCCGTTGCTATCAGAATTCTCACTAGGCAAATATTTGCTATTATGACTTGCAGTTACTTTTACAAATAAAAATCATTATTTGAAGAAAAACTGACCATAAAAATATACATGCACATACAATGAGAAATACTTAAAACACGTTATTCCAAGATGTATATTTAGAGGTGTGTGGAGGGGTAAATCTGGTCCCCCTTTTTCCGATTATATCAGAATCAAAAGTTTCCTATTTGAGTACTTTCTTCTTTCATAGATTCAGCCGAAGATTTAAAGGATGGTTTTTGGCATTCAGTTTCTGATTTTCTATTTCTGAGGAGAACACATAGTCCACAAGTGCCTTGAATTTGGACATGGATGACCTCACTCACTCTTCCCTCACCTCACCGACATTCTTCTTAATCTATTCCGAATAGTGACAGTGATTAGCTGGCAACCTTTTCCATTTGGTTTTTCTTTTTTTTTCCTTGACACCAAGTGGTTGACATCACCTTGTTTCTGTTGCCATCAAACTTCACTTGTAACCCTTCGAATGGTAGCTAATTTTTATTACCTAATAGTTTTATTTTCATACTTTATTTGCATTTGTTATACATCTTTATAATTTTACTATATCTACATAAAGGTCATATTTGCTGTGTTATAGGAAAGAAATATAGTTTGAAGCTGATACTGTATACTATACTGAATTCATTAAATACTAATTAGACAGCTGGCATTTTATATAATGCATGTTATAGAGAAGTTTTTGGTAAATTATTTAAATATGTTAGTATTTAACAGTATTTGAACATATTTCAGAAAATTATTTTGGAATATTTGGATGGGTTTGAAATGCATTTTTATTGTTTCCCTTTACAATGTGGAATTTAAGCTCTTATCCTCAAATTTGCTATCAAATACATTTTCAAGAAACGATTGTATTCAAGGAACAAAGGAGGCTTGCACCAGCATCAAATCATGAATTATAAGAGCTAATGCTTTAAATTATTGATTTTCTGATTATTGACAGATTGCTTCTCACGTGAACAGCACTGTGGAGCAGCTAAATGGTAGATAACAGCAATAATTTTATTTAAAGGCATTTATGATAGTACTGAGAAACCCTGGGGAGAACAGTTGATAAAATCAAGATAACAAATATGTATAAAAATGAATCTATTGTCAAGCTGTCAGAGAATCTATGGAAAGAAAATACTTTTAATATTGTATTAAATAGACCAAGAAGAATATAGAATTCAATTTTTATTTTAAAAATGTTAAATGTATACATAAAACACACTATCCCTGGAAGGAAACACTTCACTTGATTTTTATTTTTCATTTTGTGTCTTTTTCATTTTTTCTGAGATGGAGTTTTGCTCTTATTGCCCAGGCTGGAGTGCAGAGGTACAATCTCGGCTCACTGCAACTTCCGCCTCCTAGGTTCAAGCAATTCTCCTGTCTCAGCCTCCCAAGTAGCTGGGACTACAAGTGTTTGACGCAACGCACTGCTAAGTTTTGTATTTTTAGTAGAGATGGAGTTTCTCCAAATTACCCAGACTGGTCTTGAATGCCTGACCTCAGGTGATCCACCCGCCTTGGCCTCCCAAAGTTCTGGCATTCCAGGTGTGAGCCACCGTGCCCAGCCATTTTGTGTCTTTTTATCTTACCCACTTTTTTCTATAATGAGAATCTATATTGTTATAATGAAAACAAAACTTACGAACATTTTATCTGACTTTCAGATGGATAAGATTTTTAAAGCACAGGAATAATTCATAGATAAAAAGGTGAATACATATAGCTCCTGAAAATGTAAATTTTTATGTGTCATACATACCATAAACAACATTAAAGGCACATTGCACTCATATTGACAGAATGTTAGTCATATATTTAATTTGTAAGAAACTTACAATAATATATAAGATAATACTTCGAGTAAGACATTTATTTAAAAATAGGCAAAAATCAAACAATTTACAAAAGAAGCACAAGTAGAAGATAATGTTAAAAAAAAGATTCCCAAAATTAATAGAGGTTGAAATGAAAATAAGACATTGCCTTTCAACTATTACAGTGGATAAAGTGAAATAAGATCATAACAGTTGAGGGGACCATCTTCTGCACTTGTGGCGGCATATCTGAGACAGGAAACCAGCCGCGAAGGTGAGGCCTGAGTGAGCCCCCATATCCATTGGAGGTAGACCAGAACAAGAGATGACCAGGGGTCGTTGGAGATAGGGGAGGGAAGTGCATATGGAATGGAATGCAAGCTATTTTTATCTATTTAAAAAATAATGACCCCATAAATCTCTGAAAGAAAAAAAAAAACAGAATCTGACATCTGGTTTGATATTTATTATGCATTTAAATTTTCTCTACCATTTTTCATTGCACACTTGTTTGCATTAGTTTTGTTCTTAATCATATTTTCATATGTTTATGTTTCTTATTCCACTTTGGTATAGGATTCTTACCAGCAGAAAACTGTATAATTATTTCTTGTATATGCACTCCTCTGACCAAGGCCCAGTGAAATGTGTATGTCACTGCAGTTTAGCTGTGGCCTCAAGCTGGTATTTTCCACTCAGAAAATAAGACTGACGCAATTATTCAAAACTGTGTCTTTTAGAAGGCAACGTGGTACCAAAATATTGTAATTTATGTTTCTTAAGGAGGGTGTCTTTCTTCTAATCCAAGTGCATTATCTTAACAAGTATATTATTCACTTGTTTCATGTCACTTTAGGCAAATGCCTTGTTTATTGCCAGTGTCCATTTGATTGCTTTATGTTCGCTTCTGATTGGTTGATATTCTGGGTATACCTATTGTTTAATATTTTGATTATTGCTTCTTTATCATACTATGGCCTCAAAGCACACACAGTTCCTGGAAAAAATTTCTCCTGCATTTTCCTCCATCTCATCATATTTCTAAGAACGTCTTAGAGGGTGTATTCGTTCATTTTCACACTGCTATAAAGAAATACCTGAGACTGGGTAATTTATAAAGGAAAGAGGTTTAATGCCTCAGGAAATTTACAATCATGGTGGAAGGCAAAGGGGAAACAAGTTCCTTCTTCACAGGGTGGCAGAAGATAGAAGAATGAAGGAGGAGCTTCAAACATGTATAAAACCATTCGATCTCCTGAGAACTTAGTTACCATGAGAACAGCGTGGGGGAAGCTGCCCCCATGATCTCATTGTCACCCTCTCTTGACACATGGGGATTGCAGGTCCCTTTCTTGACACATGGGGACTATAAATCAAGATAAGATTTGGGTGGGACACAGAGCCAAACCGTTACAGAGGCATTGCTAGATTGGCATCCTGGACAATCTCCCATTGGTTCTTTCTCTTAACTCAACCTGGTAGTATTTCATCTCTTTCTCAATAGAGCATATGGGGCTCTTGCACTCAATGGTTTAAAAGTAGGACTGTCCACTATTCGCAAGAGCAAAGACATGGAATCAATCCAAATGCCCATTAATGATAGACTGAGTAAAGAAAATATGGTACAACCACACCATGGAATATTATGCAGCCATAAAAAAGAATGAGATTATGTCCTTTGCAGAAATGTAGATAGAGCTGGAAGCCACTATCCTCAGAAAACTAACACAGGAACAGAAAAGCAAACACCACATGTTCTCACTTATAAGTGGGAGCTAAATAATGAGAACACCTGGACACAGGGAGGGGAACAACACACACTGGGCCTGTCGGGGAGTTGGGGGAGTGAGAACATCAGGATAAATAGCTAATGCATGCAGGGCTTAATACCTAGGTGATGGTCTCATAGGAACAGCAAAACACTATGCACATGTTTATCTGTGTAACAAACCTGCACGTTCTGCACATGCATCCTGGAACTTAAAATTAAATTAAAGATTTAAAAAACCCTCTAAATTGATTGAAAATAAATAATTTTTTTTGAGACGTGGTTTCACCATGTTGGTCAGGCTGGTCTTGAACTCCCGACCTCAGGCGATCTGCCCACCTTGGCCTCCAAAGTACTTGGATTACAGGCGTGAGCCACCATGCCTGGCAGAAAATAAATAATTTTTTAAAAAGTATGGCTGCCTATGATGATTTGAGACACTGTCTTGCAGGTAGATGTAGTGTTAATTACTAGCAGCAGCAGCCCTTGAGGATTCTGAAATAGACAGGTCTCGGATGCCCAAGGTAATGAATAAATAAAAATAAAAATGGAAAACTGATGTATGGGGAGGGGTGTGGAGAAGGATAGAGGGAATAATTCCAGTGCCAATGGTCAAGCAATTACAAATATCTGGTCCCCACGGCATTCCATGGAGCTCAAAATTAATCTTGGTTGATGGCAAATAATTGCTTGACAGGTGGTAAGACTCTAAAAAGTCTGTCCACTTCAGCAAATAGAGGACAAGATGAAGTATGTGTACATATACTCTATGTCCTTGATCTCAAGGAATACATTCTGATTGGATACTGTGTTTAACCTTCAGAAAGCAAAAACTGTAATGAACATACTCATTTATTGAGTGTCTACTAGGTAAAATGCTTTGTTTAAAAAATAATAATAATAGCTAATAGTTATGACAGCCTAGTATTTGCCAGGCAATATCCTAAATGCTTTTATGGTTTTGTCATTTAAACTCTAAAAAAAATCTGTGAGATAGTTGTTATAATGACTCCCATTTTGCATGGGAAAATGACATTCAGAGAGGTACTTAACTTTTCCATGTTACATAGCTAATAAATGGCAGGCCTGACATGCATAATCTCACTTATCTGTCATTATGTAACTATCCATAGATAAGTATTTATTAAAATATACATCGCTAACCTTATAGCATTCTTGAAATTAATGTTAGTATGACTATTTTATATTGTTCTGTTGTATGGAATGCTTGTGCTCAGAGAGTTTGAGTCACTTGTCAAGGGTCACACAGGTAATAAACTGTTGTGAAAAATAAAGATTAAAATTCATTCCCTTTTGACTGTAACTGATGCCCTTTATCTACAATGCCAACCTTAGAACCTGTATTAAAAGATTAAGACTTTATAAATTACTCTGAAACGTCATTATAACATGGAAACAAGGTCACGTGCCTGATGCTCATCTTTTGTACAATATTAATAAAATAATCACAATAAGGCTATTTCAATTATACTTTTATTTGCTTACCTTATATTTATTCCTCCTAACAGCCCTGGGAAAATAGGCTTTGGAGCTGGTATTATCCGCCTTGTACACATGAATGGACGATTGCTTAGTGACAGAAACACTCCCCCTGAGGTCACCAGGCTAAGTAAATGGCTACGTAAGTGGTGGTGGAAGATTCCCTGGCTTTCAGCCCAGGGTTCCTTTCACACCACATCAACCAAATATGGCTTCTTGTCATTATGACTGCTTTCAGATTTATTTTTTGTGTCTCCACTCCTGTATCTGTTGACCTGGAATGAAAATGCAGTATATTCCACTTCTGGAATGCTTTAAATTATATTTGGAACTCCCTCCAGTTGGTTCCTATAAGAAGGTCTCTATTAGAAGCATTTGTGTAATTACTGAGGGCAGGCTGCGGCTACTGATCTTCTTACTGAATACGAATTTCCAGACAGGGTTCTGGGTTTTAAAAAACAGATGCAAACTCTATGTGGAAGAAGAATGTATTGAAAAGATACAAACATTTGGGGAGGATTAAGAACTAGAACTCAAGAATCAGCCAGGAACCACTGTAGTCTAATGAGTCAAGAATCAAACCATAGTCATGCCTCAGAAACTGCCTAGGATGTGCTGCTGACCACACCACCATGAGGCATTTCCTGCTCTCATCATTGTTCTCTATTCTCCTTTGCTAGTTAGCACCACGAATAATCTCTAAGTCTCCCTAAATCTCTGAAGCTGTCTTTCAAGGTGCTGAGTCTCAGATGAAAGAAACCCTTTGTGAGACTCTAAATCATTTGTCTTACTGAGATGGAATACATATCCTTATTGACTTCCCTAGTATGATGGGACCCTGTCCCTAATAAGAACCAAACAGTAGATCTTTGGAAGCCAGAAAACAACAAAAATTGTCCCTTACAGAACCAAAGAGTAAATTTGTCCATCTGATAAAAATCGCTTTTTTTTTTAATAGTAAATTAAGCACCTGGAGTTTAATATTCAAGAAACTTAATCTCTCCCATCTTCCAACATAGATATACAAGCAAATAGACATTCTTTCAACATATATCATATGCCCTTGAGCAAATGATCTCATTCTATTTGTGTGCATTTTCAATTATAAAATAAGTACTTTATTACTGGTCACTCTCTCCCAGGGAGGCTAAATAGATTTGTAACAACAATAACTTTAAGCCCTCAAAAATTATTTGCAGAATAATGCTCTAAGGCATATGAAAAATGTTCTCATATTGTAGTTCAGATGCACAGAACCCATTCTGTAAATGTTTTAGAGTTTCTGACTTAAAAATACTTTCCATCAAGACAGATGAAGTAGGAGAGTGAAAGAAGGTGCTATAAAATCCAGATGTGTGTAAATGCATGAAAAACTTCATTTGAAACCAAAAGCAAACCTCAGAGAAATTAGTACTGATATGTCACTGGGCTCATGTACTACATGAGGGGACATCTCACAAAACAAGGCTACTTGGCAGTCCTTCTCTTTCCATGCAATTATTAATTGTGTTCTTGAATTCGGATTCAAATTCTGATGACTTGTCATCTACAAATATGACTTTCTCTTAATTTGTACAACTGTCATTAATAAACGAAATAAATTCAGGGTATTTTCCAAATTAAAAATACTCTGGTTTTTCTAAACAAAATAAAACTAACAAAACGCACATGTATCCCTCGGAAGAAATGGAGAAAGTGAAAAAGGAAAAGGTTACAATGTATTATAAAACTGTAAATTGACTATGGAAGAGATTTATGATCACATAAAATTTTTAAATAGCATAAGAGCTTGGTCTCCTGTATATGACAGTCTTAGAACATTTACAATTTTATTTAAAAAAATAAAAGGCTCTTCGCGAGCTACTGTGGCACCAAAGATGCCCTGAAACTTCAATAAAATTCCATTTTTTTTTCACTTTCACATGGAAGAGAAAAGATTGAAAAGAATATATGGAACATATAATACCAGAACCAACCTGCCTATCTGAGCTGTAAATATCTTGAATAGATGTTCCTGAAAAAGGCAAAAATAGAATTGTCAGTTACTGAAGTTGATTCAAGCAAAACACTCCTGAGCTCCATTGGTAAGTGTAACTCCTTAAAACTTATGTTTGTATTTTCCGTCTCACACTACCAAAATGGTGCCTGCCAATGTTTTTCAGAAGAGACATGACATTGTCTGAATCAAAAAGCCATCTACCTTTCTCTAACATTGACTTTCTAACAAAGATGAACCATTATGAAGGGGATTACATAATGATAAAACTTTCCCTTCTTACAAAAAGCTTGTAGATTTAAAATCAGTTTAGTCTTAATAACAGAAAAATAACTTGAACACCATTGATTTGAAGATATATGCTCATGCTTGCTGGTGAAGGAACAAGACCTGGAGCTTAAACCTTCAGCCACCCCCAAAGAATGGGAAAATATAGAGAAATACAGAAACTATTCAAAGAAAGAAAAGTTTCAAGATTTTCAAGAAGGACACGTTAGCACCACTAACACTCACAAGTTGAATAGATGCTCTATTAAAAGAAATTTAAGTGAAGCCCTGAGTTGGAAAGCACATAATGAAATTGCAAAGAGATGGATTTCAGACTGAAAGTTTTATCTAGATACCCAAATAGAAAGAAACTTGCTAAAAGAGTTGGGTAAAATATTACAGTCCTTGCACTAATAAAGAAAATAGAGTGAAGAGAAAACTAGCAATGAATGTAAAATCTGATTTCTATTGAAATCTTTGTTTAATAATATTGATAATGTAAGTCCTTTTATACAAATTCAATCCATAAAAAGTACTGATGCAAAATGACCTATGCTAAATTTCCTTTTTCATGTAATTCACAAAATGATATTACAAAACATCATTATACAAATAACTATGATATAATGGCTTCATTACCTGCTATAACAGAAGGGTGAGGAACATAGAATTAAGTCTCACTACAGAAGTTAAGTACAATTTCATTGAGTAGCAATTTGCTCTGGACTTTGGAAGATAAGTGGAATTTTCATAGATTTGATTATTATGTGGAAGAAACCTAGGTAGGGAAAAACACTATGATCAAAGACATCAGCACAAAAAATCTTTGCCATATTCTAACAAAAAATATTAGTAGAGGAATACTATGCAGATGTATCAGAATAGAAGGTGAGATGTGTAGTTAGAAATAGGTTCTCTAAAAAAAGGCAAGAGGGACTTCTGCTCGTGGTCTTTAAAGCCAACAGACCAGGAGATTCCTGCCAGGCCAAGAAGTGCCATGGGTTTTCAGCACAGAAATGGGAAGCCATTTCAGCCAGCACTGTGGCTTTCCAGCACAAAGCTGGGAGGCTGTTTCAGCTGGCACCTAGAATGCCTGTGAGACAAAGCCACCCTTTCCCCTGAAAAACTGGGGGCTGAAGGCAGGGAACCAAGTGAACTGGCAAGGCAGATCCCACGCCCACAAAGACCAGCAAACTGAAACCCACTGGCTTGAGAGTTTTGCAGCCAGCACAGCAGTTTGAGCTCAACCCAGGACTGTCTAGCTCAGTGGGTAGAAGGGCATCTGCCATTATGGAGGCAGTCCACCATTACCCAGGCAGTCCACCATTACTGAGGGAGTCCACCATTACCATGGCAGTCTGCCATTACCAGGCAGTTCTAACCTTACCTGTGTAAACAAAATCATGAGGATTTTGTTTACACAGCAGCTGGGCAGAGCCTGCAGCAGCTCAGCAACACCTCTACAGGCAAACATTAACTAGACAACCTCCTTGCTGGGCAGGGCATCTCTGAAAAAAGACAGCAGCACATCAGAAACTTATAATTAAAGCCCCACCTTCTGGAACAGAGCACCTGGGAAAAAGGGCGGTTGTGAGATTGGCTGCAGCAGACTTAAACATCCCTGGCCAACAGCTCTGAAGGGAGCAACGGAGCTCCCAGCACAGCACTTGAGCTTTGATAAGGGATAGACTGCCTCCTCAAATGACTCCCTGGCTGCTGTATATCGAAAGAGACACCTCCTACAGGACGGTTCTGGCTGACTTCTGGTGGGTACCCTTCTGGGATAAAGCTACCAGAGGAAGCAACAGGCAGTAATCCTGGCTGTTCTGCAGCCCCTGCAGGTGATTCCTAGGCAAGCAGCATCTGGAGTGGACCTTCAGCAATCCTGCAGCAGAGGGGCCTGACTGTTAGAAGGAAAACTAAAAAACAGAAAGAAATAGCTTCAACATCAACAGAATGGATGTCCACTCAGAGACCCCATCCGAAAGTCACCAACTTCAAAGCTCAAAGGTAGATAAATCCATGAAGATGGGAAGAAACCAGGGCAAAAAGGACGAAATCACCAAAAACCAGAATGCCTCTCCTTCTCCAAGGGATCACAACTCTTCACCAGCAAGAGAAGAAAACGGGATGGAGAATGAGTTTGACAAATTGTTAGAAGCAGGCTTCAGAAGGTGGGTAATAACAAACTTCTCTGAGCTAAAGGAACATGTTCCAACCCAATGCAAAGAAACTAAAGACCTTGAAAAAAGGTTAGATGAGATGCTAACTAGAATAACCAGCTTAGAGAAGAACATAAATTACTTGATGGAGCTGAAAAACACAGCATGAGAACTTCGAGAAGCATACACAAGTTTCAATAACCAAATTGGTCAAGCAAAAGAAAGTATCAGAGATCGAAAATCAGCTCAATTAAATGAAGCAGGAAGGCAAGGATAGACAAAAAAGAGTGAAAACACATTAACAAAGCCTCCAAGAAATATGGTATTATATGAAAAGACCTAATCTATGTTTGATCAATGTACCTGAGTGTTGACGGGGAGAATTAATCCAAGCTGGAAAACATTCTTCAAGCTACTGTCCAGGAGAACTTCCCCAACCTAGCAAGGAAGGCCAACATTCAAATCCAGGAAATATAGCGAACACCACAAAGATATTCCTCAAGGAGAGCAACCCCAAGGCACATAATCGTCAGATTCACCAGGGTTGAAATGAAGGAGAAAATGCTAAGGGCAGCTAGAGAGAAAGGTCAGGTTACCCACAAAGGGAAGCCCATTAGACTCACAGCAGACCTCTCAGCAGAAACCCTACAAGCCAGAAGAGAGTGGGGGCGAATACTCAACATCCTCAAAGAAAAGAACTTACAACCCAGAATTTCATATCCAGCCAAACTAAGCTTTATAAGTGAAGGAGAAATAAAATCCTTTATGGACAAATAAAATCCTTTATGGACAATCTCTCTTGCTGAGAGATTTTGTCACCACCAGGCCTACTTCACAAGAGCTCCTGAAGGAAACACTAACAATGGAAACAAATAACCAGTACCAGCCACTGCAAAAACGTACCAAGTGGTAAAGACCATCAACAAGATGAAGAAACTGTGTCAAATCATGGGCAAAACAACCAGCTAGCATTAAAATGGTAGGATCAAATTCACACATAACAATATTAGCATTAAATGTAACCGGGATAAATGTCCCAATCAAAAGCCACAGACTGGCAAATTGGATACAAAGCCAAGACACATTGGTGTGCTGTATCCAGGAAACCCATCTCACATGCCAGGATGCACAAAGGCTCAAAATAAAGGGATGGAGGGTGATTTACCAAGCAAACGGAAAGCAAAAAAAAGCAGGAGTTGCAATTCTCATCTCTGATAAAATAGACTTTAAAGCAACAAAGATCAAAAGAGACAAAGAAGGACATTACATAATGGTAAAACGATCAATGTAACAAGAAGATCTAACTGTCCTAAATATATACGCACCCAATACAGGAGCACCCAGATTCATAAGGCAAGTTATTAATGACCTACAAAGAGACTTAAACTCCCACACAATGATAATGGGAGACTTTAACACTGCACTGTCAATATTACACAGATAATGAGACAGAAAATTGACAAGCATATCCAGGACTTGATTTCAGATCTGGACCAAGCAGACCTAATAGACATTTACAGAACTCTCCACCTCAAATCCACAGAATATACATTCTTCTCAGCACCACATTGCAGTTACTCTACAATTGACCACATAATTGGAAGTAAATCACTCCTGAGCAAATGCAAAAGAATGGAAGTCATAACAGCCATTCTCTCAGACGACAGTGCAATCAAATTAGAACTCAGGATTAAGAAACTCACTCAAAACTGCACAACCACATGGAAACTGAACAACCTGCTCCTGAATGACTACTGGATAAATAATGAAATGAAGGCAGAAATAAAGATGTTGTTTGAAACCAATAAGAATGAAGACATAATGTGCCAGAATCTTGGGGACACATTTAAAGCAGTGTCTAGAGGAAAATATATAGCACTAAATGCACACATGAGAAGCAAGGAAAGATCTAAAGTCGATACTCTATAATCACAATTAAAAGAGCTAACAGAGCAAGATCAAACAAATTCAAAAGCAAGCAGAAGACAAGAAATAATCAAAGCAGAACTGAAGGAGATAGAGACACAAAAAAACCCTTCAAAAAATCAATAAATTCAGGAGCTGATTTTTTAAAATGTTCAACAAAATAGACCACTAGCCAGATTAATAAAAAAGAAAAGAGAGAAGACTTGAATAGGTGAATAAAAAATGATAAAGAGGATGTCACCACCAATTCCACAGAAATACAAACTACCATCAGAGATTACTACAAACACCTCTATGCATACAAACCAGTAAATCTGGAAGGAATTGATAAATTCCTTGACACACCCTCGCAAGACTAAACCAGGAAGAAGTTAAATCCCTGAATAGACCAATAACAAGGTCTGAATTTGAGGCAGCAATTAATAGTCTACCAACCAAAAAAAAATTCCAGGTCCAGATGGGTTCACAGCTGAATTCTACCAGATGTACAAAGAGGAGTTGTTACTATTCCTTCTGAAACTATTCCAAACAATACAGAAAGAGGGAATCCTCCATAATTCACTTTATGAGACCAACATCATCCTGATACCAAAATCCAGCAGAGATACAACTAATAATGAAAATTTTAGGCCAATATCCATGATGAATATTGATGCAAAAATCTTCCATAAAATATTGGCAAACTGAATGCAACAGCACCTCAAAAACTTATCCATCATGAACAAGTAGGCTTCATCCTGGGTATGCAAGCCTGGTTCAACATATGCAAATCTATAAATGTAATTCACCACATAAACAGAATCAAAGACAAAAACCACATGATTATTTCAATAGATGCAGAGAAGGTCTTTGACAAAATTCAACATCTCTTTATGCTAAAAACTCTAAATAAACTAGGTATGAAGAAATGCATCTCAAAATAACAAAAGCTATTTATGACAAGCCCACAGCCAATATCATACTGAATGGGCAAAAACTGGAAGCATCCCCTTTGAAAACTGGCACTAGACAAGGATGCCCTCTCTCACCACTCCTATTAAACATAGTATTGGAAGTTCTAGCCAGAACAATCAGGCAAGAAAATGAAATAAAGAGTATTCAATTGGTAAAAGAGGAAGTCAAATTGTCTCTATTTGCAGATGACATAATTGTATATTTAGAAGACTCCATCAACTCAGCCCAATCTCCTTAAGATGATAAGCAACTTCAGGAAAGTCTCAGGATACAAAATCAATGTGCAAAAATCACAAGCATTCCTATACACCAATAACAGACAAACAGAGCCAAATAATGAGTGAATTCCCATTCGCAATTGCTACAAAGAGAACAAAATACCTAGGTATACAACTAACAAAGGATGTGAAGGACCTCGTCAAGAAGAACTACAAACCACTGCTCAAGGAAATAAGACAGGACACAAACAGATGGAAAAACATTCCATGCTCATGGTTAGGAAGAATCAATATCTTGAAAATGGCCATACTGCCCAAAGTAATTTATAGATTCAATGCTATCCCCATCAAACTACATTGACCTTCTTCACAGAACTGGAAAAAAAAAACACCTTAAACTTCATATGGAACCAAAAAAAAGCTCGCATAGCCAAGATAATCCTAAGGAAAAAGAACAAAGCTGTAGGCATCATGCTACCTGACTTCAAACTATACTACAAGGCTACAATAATCAAAACAGCATGGTTCTGGTACCAAAACAGAGATATAGAACAATGGAACAGAACAGAGGCCTTGGAAATAATGCCACACACCTACAACCATGTAATCTTTGACAAACCTGACAAAAACAAGCAATGAGGAAAGGATTCCCTATTTAATAAATGGTGTGAGGAAAACTGGCTAGCCATGTGCAGAAAGCAGAAACTGGACCCCTTCTTTACACCTTATACAAAAATTAACTCCAGATGGATTAAAGCTTTAAACATAAGACCTAACACCATAAAAACCTAGAAGAAAACCTAGGCAATATCATTCAGGACATAGGCATAGGCAAGGACTTCATGACTAAAACACCAAAAGCAATGACAACAAAAACCAAAATAGACAAATGGGAGCTAATTAAACTAAAGAGCTTCTGCATAGTAAAATAAACTGTCATTAGAGTGAACTGGCAACCAACAGAATGGGCAAAAATTTTTGCAAGCTACCCGTCAGGCAAAGGACTAATATCCAGAATCTACAAAGGACTAAAGCAAATACACAAGAAAAAATAAACAACCCCATCAAAAAGTGGGCAGAGGATATGAACAGACACTTTTCAAAAGAAGACATTTATGCAGCCAACAGGCTATTGAAAAAATGCTCATCATCACTGGTCATTAGAGAAATGCAAATCAAAACCACATTGAGATACCATCTGATGACAGTTAGAATGGTGATCATTAAAAAATCTGAAGACAGGCCGGGCGTGGTGGCTCACACCTGTAATCCCAGCAATTTGGGAGGCCGAGGCAGGTGGATCACGAGGTCAAGAGATCGAGACCATCCTGGTCAACATGGTGAAACCCCGTCTCTACTAAAAATACAAAAAATCAGCTGGGCATGGTGGCATGTGCCTGTAATCCCAGCTACTCAGGAGGCTGAGGCAGGAGAATTGCCTGAACCCAGGAGGTGGAGGTTGCGGTGAGCTGAGATCGCACCATTGCACTCCAGCCTGGGTAACAAGAGTGAAACTCTGTCTCAAAAAAAAAAAATCTGAAGACAAATGCTGGAGAGGATGTGGAGTAATAGGAACGCTTTTACACTGATGGTGGGGTTGTAAATTGGTTGAACCATTGTGGAAGACATTGTGGTGATTCCTCAAGGATCTAAAAATAGAATACCATTTGACCCAGCAATCCCATTACTTGGTATATACCCAAAGGATTATAAATCATTTTATTGTAAAGACACATGCACATGTATGTTCACTGCAGCACTGTTTGCAATAGCAAAGACTTGGAACCAACCCAAATGCCCATCAATGACAGACTGGATAAAGAAAATGTGGCACATATATACCATGGAATACAATGCAGCCATAAAAAAGGATGAGTTCATGTCCTTTGCAGGGACATGGATGAAGCTGGAAACCATCATTCTTAGCAAACTGACACAAGAATCAAAAATGAAACCCTGCGTGTTCTCCCTCATAAGAGGGTTTTGAACAAGGAGAACACATGGACACGGGGAGGGGAACATCATACACTGGGGGGCTAGGGGAGGGATAGCAGGGGTTGGGGAGATTCGGCAGAGATAGCATTAGGAGAAATACCTAATGTAGTGATGGGGGGATGGAGGCAGAAAACCACCATGGCATGTGTATACCTATGTAACAATCCTCCAAGACCTGCACATGTACCCCAGAACTTAAAGTATCATTAAAAAAAAAAAGAAAGAAAGAACACAGTAATAAAGATTTTCCTTTACCTTTAGAGTATGTGGGCTCAGCTTCCAGTGTGATTTTGGACTTCTAACTTCCAAAATTGCGAGAAAATAAATTTATCTTATTTGTTTGTTTGTTTTTTGTTTTTAAAAAGAAATAGGCTCTCTATTACCCAACATAGGTTAAGGCCCAATGGTAGCAATCTTTCAATCCTGTGTTAATGAGTTTACCTGGAGAGAATAACCTCATTAACATAGTTTTGAAACAGGAAGCCATTGTAGAAATTTGAGTTGATAGTTTGTGTAATCTGTATCTATTTCAAATGACCAAACATAGTGGGCTAAATTAAAAAGAAAACGGTGTGATTAGAAAGAAAAAAAAAGGGTGATTAGAAAAAAGAAGTGTTTTTTGTTTTTCGTTTTTTCTAATCACCTAATGCCATAACAACTGTGCTAGGGCATGTTTTGTTAATTATTTTGAGCAGCGGAGCGAACCAGGAGGGTCAGAGAAGCCAGTAGCACATTCATTCATTGTCCGTTAGCTGGCATGTAGTTAAGCCAAGGCTCAAACTCAGACTCATCTCTCTATGAAGACTGTTTCATAGCAAGGGTCAGGTTTTCCTCTGAAGAAGTTGAGAGAAGGTGTAACAGTGCCATGAACATCGTTTGGCAGACAGGGTCACAATGCCCTGGGTGGTGGCTCCTGAATATTGTCTGTAGTGGATCATAAACTCTAACCAAGGGAATAGTCTTCTCAATAGCACTTGTGCAGTTTCACATAGTATAGGAAACTCTGAGTCACTTACTTATGCGGAGTAGGTCAACGTAATAGTGGGAATTATAACAAATCTTCCAATATGCTACATGAAGCTCAGTGGGATGATTGGACTTTGTGACAGTTCTCTTTTTATTCTAGGAGAAACGAAACCCTTCTTGCTTCATAACACTTTGCAATCAGTACAATAAAATAAGAAAACATAGCAAACTCTATATCTGCATTTATATATTTATGATAGATTAGTAAGCTATTCTTTCTTAAGTGCTCTAAAAAACATAAATTTCAGTTGATGTATTTTCAGAAATCTTGGCCTTAATTGTCAAAATATTTCATCCTGAGGATAAACAGTTCTTTACTTTTCTCTTTCCAACAGACAGGGCTAAGCAGAATACCACAGCAGGGAAAGAGCATACACTGAAATGGAAAAATTAGGTTGTTAAGAATATGTCAAATAGGAAAAATTTAAAAGTAGTTCTTAGCTGAGATGGCATTTCTTTGCTTTTCAGCAACAATAAATTTTAAACACAGATTTCTAAATATGTGTGCACATACTCCTTGTAATTGTGTGTATTTATATGTAATAACTATTTTGTCCTTCCTCCCTCCTTCCTTCCCTCCTTCTTTCCCTGTTTCCTTCCTCCCTCCATCCCTCCGCCCCTCCCTTCCTCCCTCCCTCCCTTCCTTTCTTTCTCCCACTCTCCATGCTTCCCTCCTGCCCTCCTCCCCCCTCCCCTCCCTTCCCCTTCCTTTCCTTTCCCTTCCCTTTCCTTTCCCTTTCCCCCCTGCCTCCCTCCCTCCCTCCTTCCTTCCCTCCTTCCTTCCCAGCATTCAATGGCACAGTATACTTCCTCTTTTTTTCTTTTCAGGGTGATGGTAACTCATCTTCAACAGATAAATATTTCATTTCTGTCTGAATTCTATTGGCAGGGAAAATGCACACATTTGCCAGAGATTGGATGATTAACATGACCTTGTGATTAAAAAGTAAAGAATGTATCTTCATGTTTTTACATTGAGAAACTTGGAAAGTGGGGATTTTCTATTTATTTTCTCTTTCCTTCCTTTGTCAACATGATCTAGTTAAGTATAATATAACTAATTCTCATTACACTTAAAGTATAAACCTATTACCACGACCTCACAAGGCCTACATGATCTGGCCATACTTATCTTTCTGACCTCAATTCTTTTTTTCTTTCCTTCTTCCCTGTTCCTGATGCATGCCAAGCATGTATCTGTGGACACATATGTATGAATATACTATGATCTCTGCTTGCCCCATTTTTACCTAAGTAAGAACTTGCTAACTATGACTAAACATCAGAATCACCTGGGGAACTATTAACAATACAAATGGCCAAACCCCTTTTCTAGATATTTTGATTTAAATTTTTTTTTTAATTATTATACTTTTAAGTTCTGGGGTACATGTACGGATCATGTAGGTTTGTTACCTAGGTATACAAGTGCCATGGTGATGGTTTGCTGCATCCATCGCTCTGTCATCTACATTAGGTATTTCTCCTAATGCTATCCCTCCCCAATTCCCCCCACCCCCTGCTATTCTCCCCTAGTCCCCCACCCCCCAGACCCACGTGTGTGATGTTCCCCTCCCTGTGTCTGTGTGCTCTCACTGTTCATCACCCACTTATGAGTGAGAACATGCAGTGTTTGGTTTTCTGTTCTTGTGTCAGTTTGCTGAGAATGATGGTTTCCAGCTTCATCCATGTCCCTGAAAAAGCCATGAATTCATCCGTTTTTATGGCTGTATAGTATTCCATGCTGTATATGTGCCACATTTTCTTTATCCAGTCTATCATTGATAGGCAATTTAAATGGGTTTTAAAGGGGATTTAAATGGTTTTTAAAGGGGTCTATGCACCAGTTTTCAAAAAAGCCTCCCAGGTGGTGCTTATTTACGCCCAGGGTTGAGAAATACTACACTATCTTCCCTTGATGGGGATTAGATCTCTACTCAGATGACTTCCCTGAAGAAGCCTCATGCTATTATCACCAGTAGAAATAATATCTTTTTTTTTTTTTTGTCATCCATTTCTTTTACTAGATTACCAGCTCTGTAAAAGCAGGGACTTTGTATGTCTTGTTCATCATTTCTTCCCAGCCCATGGATATTCAGTGCATATCTATTCAACAAATAGGAGAATATGTGAAGCATTTATTAACTCATCAAAATACATTTTACATATAATATATATGCATTACAATATATGAATGTGTATATTGTCTCAAATACCTAGGTCTTACTAGCCTATAGGCACAAATGGGATCACAACAGGACGAATAATCCACTTTCTAATTCTGTTTTTGTCTTTATTTTTGTTTGGTTACTAACCAAACAAACTTTTTGGGTAAACTAGGTCCTTGAAAAATTCCTGAAAGCATTTGAAGTTTACATATTGTCTTGAACTATTCTACAAATGAGCGTGCTTGTCTGCTGCGTGCTCCTTTTCTGCTCATAGCCCACCTTCACTATGCCAACATTTACAGAACCCTCTGAAGATGACTTCACTGGTACTGCCCTTCCCCCTGTGTTCCATTAGAATGACCGCTATCCAGATCCAGGTGCCTTTTCCTGATGCTCCCAAAGCAGCCAGCCTCCTTCTCACATTCATTTTCTGATGCCAGAGACGTGCTGTGTTCTGTGCAGAGATAGAGAAGATGACCCTTTTCTTCCTTGGTTCAAATATGAGCTTCTAGAAAACCTAAGCTGTGCCCTGATGTCACACAAAATCCCACCTGGAAAGAAGCTACTCGTTCTTCTGCGTATACACTCTTTCTATCTATAAGATTAAAAAAAAAAAAAAGTTTAGTGGCTGGCAGGGGTCACACAGTGTGTCGTCTTTCAGTTCCCCATTTCTTTGTCTCTTTCTACAGAACAAAAGAGCCCACCTCACAGGACCTCTCCTCTCTCTATATGTATAGGCTCTGAGGTTGAGGCAGAATAGTTCTACTAGTCTAATATTAGCTTGAGCTAATATGCACATGCAAACACTGATAAATAAACATAAGCATATGTATACACATACATATATATTACATATATAATGTAAATTCATATTTATAGTTTTGAGACCTGTCTGGATCTGCCTTCTACCAGCAGTGTAAACTTGGCCAAGTCACTTTGTCTCTTGGAACATCGATTTCTTCATCTGTCAATGGGAAATTTTAGTGGATTCATAGTATTTACAAGTTTTATGTTCATGGTGACAACCCTGTGCAAGTGACCGTGAAGGACCATGACATGTGGTGATTTGTAATTTTACTCAGGCATGAAATTGAGGTGCATGTACTAAGGGGCTGTTGTACAGAAATGAGCCAGTTTGCTGGGGCATGAGCCTCGTTAACTGCTGGGCAGCCAAGTAGCCACATGGTTTGTTGTTTTCTGTTTAATCTGCAGACACTATAACCCTCATGGAGCAATGAAAAAGAAGCGTGGCCTGGGTGAAGAGGGAAGAATCTTCTGGTGTCACAGGGACAGAAATCATAAACATACGTGGAGATGCTCAATATCTTATAGCGAAAAACAGAAGTCTTCAACAATTCTTTCCTGTGTCTACCCGTAAGGACTATTTAAAAATTATGTACCATCTCACAAATTTTAAGTTGACATCTAAAATCTTTTGTCATAATTTTAAATACTTATAAGTGACATAATTTCTGGCATGACATAAATATTGGCAATTTAAAATAAAATTGTTACATCATTCTTAAATTGGTTCCAAAGAATCCATATTTCGTAGTGACTTGAGAGCCACCGTTAGCCATTAAAAAATACATGAACAAGCACTTTTTAGGAGAAACATCAATTTTGCCTTCTTAAACTCCTATTTCCATTCCCTTTTGCCTACAGAATTTTATCTTACTAGCGTAGATTTTATGTTGGAAAGTCTATTATTGATTATCCTGTTATATTTCTCTGCAATAAAAATGTATGCACCTAAATCTTCTGTGTGAATTCCCTAGGACCATATAGTTCTGTTGAAAAAGTATTTTGAGTTGAATTATTATTATAATTTATAGTGTTATATAATAGTAACAGCATAGCCATTTAACAAACTTTGATGCATTATTATTAACATAAAGGAAAAATATTGGAAATGTATTTCTTAAGACATACGAAGCTTCTATCTGTAAGTGAATATGACTTGCTGCTAGGTGAACCAAGATTCATCATTGATTCTATTCCTATTTTTGTTTTTATAAATGTAAGTGTTAAAAAACTGTTGTCCACGTAGAAATATAGATGGAAATGGAAGTAGTTTTACTATAGTAATGACACACAATTCTTTGAACACTTTCCAAGTTACATGCCCCAGTGATTTATCATATAAAATTATTTCAATGATATATTAGCCAACAACTTAATCAGGACCTTCTTCAATTCTGTTGAAAGACAATAATTGGAAAATACAGGACTTGCAAAAACTTTTGTCACCCAGTAATTTAGATTGCTCGCTTTCCTAACACCTGTAGCCATAGTTCAAATAGTCCAAATATTAGACCAGAAGGGACTGTTTTTGAGCACAGGGCAGTGTATTTTGATGACATTAGGGACAGATGAAAGACATATTTTTATTTTATATGGTGAAAGAAGAACAGTTATGAAAGAGGAAGCTGGAAAGAAGGCCTATTTGAGAAGTAAGTTCTTATGTAAATCACTTTTAGGAAAGAGTACATATGAAAGTTAAGGATCTGGTAAGCCCTTTCTGAAACGATGCAAGTACCCACGTACTCCTTAGGAGGTCTCCACATACCAGTCTGAAGGCCTCGGTAGAAATTAAATGTTAATGGCCATTATGTTTTAATCACTTTAATATGTAACACTCATTCTGACCCTATGGATTTGCTTTTAAAAATTCAGTATTTTGTTTGTATCTTATGACTGAAATGTTGTGCTATTTGGGATTCTAAACTTCAAAATCCTCACCAATGTTACGAAGTGTACCTAGTAAATATAAGTACTCTCTGCCCTATCATAAAAGGTTAATGAGATTTAAATGAGACAAAGTAAGTGGAAGTGTTATGTCAACCGTCATGCACCCTAGAACTATTATACGTGCAAGAATTGACCCTGTGAAAGAAGAAATATTAATGTCTTGGAAAGACCCGTTGCAATGTGCTGAGGTCAGGGAAGCCATTTAGCAGCCAAAATATCCAAGGAAGTAGAAATTAATGGAGAGGAATATTTGCAGAAGCAGGAAGTAAGTACACATTTGGTAAACTAAATAAGATTTAAAGTGTGGGGGTTTTTTTGGCTAAAGGTTAATTTATAGGTAGGAGATAGAATCTGCTCTGGAAGTCCATTTAGATTCCGTCCTTTTTTTTTTTTCGCATTTCCTTTTTTGTTTTGTGTTTCTCTTATGATTTTCTCGTAAAACTGGCTAAGTGTGCTTTCACTGGAGTAAGAGGAAAAATAGCTGTATATCCTTTGTAACCCATGTTACGTCTCAGATCAGAGCGCCTCTAGGAGAGCAGACACCAACAATCTTTTAGTTAGCTCTGCACTTCATCTCTCATCCCTTTCCAGTCTGCTTTCCACACAGCTGCATGAATGAACCTTTAAAAATGAGAATATAATACATTCTCTCCTCTCCTTAAAGCTTCCTAATGGCTTTCCGGACTGCATTTAGGATAAAGTCTAATCCGTGATGTGGCCTGAAGAAGTGTCGTGTTGGAACTGGCTTGTACGGGCCCATGCAAACCAGTTGTTAAATTTTGTGAGCTGATTGTTAAACACAATTATTAAAATTAAATTATATAGCCATGCAATTAGATAAATCATTCAACAAAATAGGTAATAGTCAAAACTCAATACTTCCTAATTATTTTACATTTTACTTTTTGTTCTTGAGATTATTTACATTTATTCTATCTGTGTGGTGGAAATTCTATATAATCATGGGCAGCTGCGCAGAGCCCCCCAACTCTGCATCACCTGGTATCTTGACATCCGTTATGTGGTTGTATTTATACCAAGGGAATTGGCAACACTACAAAGAAGGGATTTTTGTTTTTATTTTTGTTTTTGTTTTTTTCTTCCCCAGAGGGCTGCTGCTAAATATTTACCAGCACACCACTGGGAAGGCACGACGCAAACCTGGATTGAAGCATAAAGAGGCCAAATTTCCTGATTCTTGAGCATTTCTCTGCATCTGTTTTTGGCATTTCCTTTTATAATAAAGAAAGTATTTTTAAATTAATACAGTTTATTTGTACTCATTTATTTGATCTTTGAAATTATGCTCTTTGAACAATCATTGCTCATCATGTCTCATGAGATGCAGCACAAGACAAAACTCACATTCTTTAAGAACTTTGCTTTTCTGTCCCCAGATGCTGAGACTTTTTCTTCTCTGTGTTTAAGTAAAAGTATTCCTCACAGTCTAATCTATTTATAATTTATCTTATTGTTTCAATGTGTGTGTGTATATATATATATATATATATATATATACACACACACATTGTGTGTGTGTGTGTGTGTGTGTATATATATATACACACATTGTGTGTGTGTATGTACATATGCACATATACATGTGTATATATACACACATGTGTATATACATATATACAATGTGTACATATACACACGTATATATACACATTGTATATATGTATATATATATGCACACACACACAATGTGTATATATATACACACATTGAAACAATAAGATAAATGGTGAATATGTGTATATATGTATATACAAAGATGTGTATATACTTATATGTGTGTATATATGTATATGTGTATGTGTATATATGTATATGTGTGTATGTGCATATACGTATATGTGTGTATATATGTATATATGTATACACATACACCTATACATATATATACATACACACATATATATACATATACACATACACATATATGTATATACACATATACATATATATATACACACACACACAAGTATATATATAGACACACACAAATACAAGTTGTGTATATTATTTCACATATATGTATACATACACGTTTATTATGTATGTATATATGTATATATACACAAATTGTGTGTGTGTGTATACATGTGTGCGTATCTATACACAGTCTTTCAAACCACACAGTTAATTATTTGAAAATATAATGGTATTTTGTATATATACCCTGTGGCACTTAGAAAATGAATCAACACTCAGGAGTTTTATGGTTAATATTCTTGGATCCAATTGTCATAATGTCCACAGAACTTTTTCAAATTGCATCAAGGGATCTGAACATTAAATTATGTTCTTTTCAGCACTTCCAGTAATAAGAATTTGACAATCATAATTTGCCAATTTCCCTCATAGAACGTAGGCAGAATAGCATCTGGTTTAGATTTTCCATTTCAGTTCTGATTTTAGGATCTTCTTTGAGAAAAAACTAGGCTTTAAAATCTTATCAGGAGTAGAAATATGCATTCTTTGATAGCCATTTTCTACACAGACTTTCATTACACTTTTAAAAATAGAATTTGAAAGACAAAAAAATTTTGGTGCATTTGTGAGATATTAAGTGGTGAATAAGGCTTTGGCTAACTCATAACCAAGAATGCTTTAAAATATTATTTCCAAACATGGATACATACATACATACATACAACAAAACCCACAATGTGTGTTAAGTATACCTCACTTGAAATAGCAAGACCATTTTAAATATTGTAACATGGCTAGGATAATTTTCTGAGTCACAAAAACATTGGCTAATCTGAACATGAGAAATTTATATAAGAGCTAAGAAAAGTCTGTAAAGGAGAAGTAGACCAGAGGATCTAGAGGTTATCTACCCCAGTCAATGTTAACAAGATGGAAAGTAAAGGGATTATCCCTTGGTCTACCTGACAATTACCTTTGTATAGTGTCTGGCATGTACTTATTTAATATATCCAAATATTGGGGTTTTTCAGAAAGTGATCATGTCCTTGAATTTCATCCATGTTATCTCGGTCTTCAAACAGAAGCGTGAGTACATTTAGGTCTCATAAACCTAACGTTTAACAATTTGGAGGAGAGGGGCTACTTTTTGAAAAAAAATTGCACAGTTACAAAACAAAATTAGGTTAAAGAATGAATATTTAGATTGACAAGAGAAATAATAATTATAATTTTTAAATGCTGAAAAACCCCTTAAATCTCCCAAAATTAGACAAAAAAAATTTTTCTAGTTCATTGCTTGAAATACTTTAATACTTTTGTCTGCATTTCTGTATACTCTGACTCTTTATAGGACAATGATTTTGTGACATTTTTTATAGAGAGAAGATAAAGATAACTCAGTCTTTGACACAGTTGATCAAATTTTGGTTTTATTGTAGATAATTGAGATGCATAAAACATGACTTCACACACAGATGTCCTCCCTGTTTGTGGTACAGCTACAGATTTATGCCTCACAAACAAAGAGATTCTGATAAATTCTGTTGTACTTAATTCCTGTCAAAAAAGGAAAAGCAATTCTATGGTGCATTTAGATTTGTCTATGCTGCATTATCAAACATCTTTCTTCTAGAAAGGAACTTCCAGTCTATCTAAGCCTGATAGGAATCATTTTAACTCATCTAAACATTGGAAGAATTTTCTGCAGACTTACCTCTGTTTCCATGCAGTTCATACTTTGATTCTCCTCCAGTGCCATCATCTGGTGCCAGATGTTGGTAAATCCCTTTCATGTTGTAATGCACCCACTGACTACACTTTCATGGTGTGGTACAATAAGTAGCGATATTCACCAAAGTTACCTCTCCACCAGAACTTTTCATGGAAGTCACCACAAGCCACTATATCCCCCAAATCTAAGTTAAATGTAATCCCCAACTTGTCTATAGCTTTATCCATGGGCCTTCTAAGGCCATGCACTTAAAGGAAGTTTAAAGAAGTTATTAGACAATCTTAATCAACATGGTAGTAGAGCTACCTTACTCTTGCAAATTTTACAAAACTATATGACCATAGTGCTAGGACTCTTGTTAGGACTTTAGAAAGGTCATATGCATGTGAGGGGCTCTGAGGTTAGCCCTCATTAAGTTTATTAGAGAATCTGTCCCTGGATAGTTTAGGATGCACCGCCAAGAGGCTCCCACTATGAAAAATGCAGGAAGTGTACCATAGGACACTGGAGTTAGCCGCATATTAGCAAAATGGGGCCAAGTAACAGAAATGAAATCCTAACATAAGTAAGAGTAATCTACACTAGAAAGAGAAAGCCTGTTTCTTAGAGTTTCCATTTGAATAAATGAATCATCTTTTTTTTTTGTTTTTTTTTTTTGAGACGGAGTCACACTCTGTCACCCAGGCTGGAGTAAAGTGGTGCAATCACAGCTCAGTGCAACCTCTGCCTCCTGGGTTCAAATAATTCTCCTGACTCGGCCTCCCAAGTAGCTGAGATTCCATGAGCTCACCATCATGTCCAGCTAATTTTTTTTTTTTTAGACAGAGTCTCCCTCCGTTGCCAGGCTGGGGCAGTGGCGCAATCTCAGCTTACTGCAACCTCCGCCTACTGGATTCACGCCATTCCCCTGCCTCAGCCAGGGGACTACAGGTGCCCGCCACCATGACAGGCTAATTTTTTGTGTTTTAGTAGAGACAGGGTTTCACCATGTTGGCCAGTGCGGTCTCAATCTCCTGACCTCGTGATTCGTTCACCTCGACCTCCCAAAGTGCTGGGATTACACGGGTGAGCCACCACACCTGGTTTAATTTTGTGTTTTTAGTAGAGAGGAGTTTCATCATGTGGTCAGGCTGTCCGGAACTCCTGACCTCAGGTGATCCTCCCTCCTTAGCCTCCCAAAGTGGTGGGATTACAGGCGTGAGCCACCGTGCCTGGCCCAATACATGAATTACCTTGATTCCCCTCTTTTTGTCACCACTGTGATCTATTTATCATCAAGTATTGTGTATTATAGCTCCAGACTACATCACAAAGCTTCCATTTTTCTTCATCTGAATATTCCTGACTTTGCTTGTATTACCATCATCTGTAGCCCGACATCAGCTGGTTGTGTGAACGATCTGTAATATCTCATTCCACATTTGCCACAGTACCACATTTTGTATTCATTGCCCACATAGAAGCCCGGGTGATCGTCTAAAAATATTAATCTGATAGCGTTACTTTTCTGTCTAAAACTTTCCAATGGCTTCACATTGCCTTTATAATAAAATACAGTCTCTGTGCCATGGTGTGGAAGAACCTACAAACTGATTCCCACCTACCTTTCTAGCTCAAATTGTCGACACCAGAGTTCTCTGTCTTACCTAACTTCACCATCCTTTTTGTCCGCCAAATTTGTGAAGTTTATTCCTGACCTTTGCATTGCTGATCCCCCTTCCTAGATGCTGGAGCTCCTGATCTCTCCTTGGCTGACACTTTCTCATCAGCGGAAATATCAGGTCCTCTAAAAAAACTATCCTGTAAAGATGTTTTCCCTCTAGTGGCTTGGTATCAAATTACCTTACCTTTTGTAAAATTTATTTTCATATAAACTCATCCTAGTTGTGTTTATTATGTTTTTAAAGACCCTGTATACTCCCCAAGATGTGTAGGCCTTAATCATTTTAGTCAGAATCTACAGTGTCTAGAAGAATTCCTTGTAAATAAATACTAGAACCTCAAATTTACTTGGTGATTATATTTTTAAAAAAGAGGAAAGGCTGCATCTGATTCATGGAGAATGAGGAGCCTTACCAGTACAGAACAATGATAACAAGGATGTCAGGTACAGAATTCAGATGTTTCTAAGAAAGAAATTGGGGATAGACCTCAATATTGATCAGTATTAGACAGCCCTTTCTAAGTCTTCAGCTAGTGTCTTTTTTCGGTACGTCTTAGGCAGTGCCAAAAAAGACTAGGCAGAAAGAAAACTCAAGGATAGCCTGCCCTCAAGACTGCATTGGAGAAGGGCACCTCATGGATCAAAAGAGTCTGGATGTGTGATTCTTGACATATGGCGAGCACCCATTGGTTTTCAGGGCACCAGTTATTATGTGCCCTGTTATCCCTTGCTTCTAGTAGAGAGAAAGAGACCTCTACCCTAAATCTAGCTGGATACTTATTACAAACATCTGAGATGAGGTCGATAGTGGTTACCCTGCAACTCTGTGGCTCAAAATTGAGGCTATCTCACTAGATTCTGTAGTCAAAATATTTCTATTGAAACAATTGGTGTAGCCTCAGTGATTTTAATAAATTTTCTAACAGATGTCATGTTGCATAGAATATTAGGCCATTTGTTAATTGTGAACTATCTAAAATATGTAGTTGACTAATTTTTCCATTTTCACTGAGATATTTTGACCAGCCAATAGTGTTTTTCTCTAATCAACTCTCACCTTCACTGCCCTGCTATGCCATTTGTAATGAGCTTTTCTATCTACTAAAACTAGATAATATTTTTTATTCCCTTCTATTTCCCAGAACCCGCCAGGCAGTTTGCCATAGGAGTGAAGCCGAATCTTTTCCTAAATGTGTGAGACTGAATTTTTAAAACCATGAATTGATTATTTCTATTTTTTTCAACAGTGGTAGATTTTATTATAACAGGAGGATCACGTAAGTATTTTCAGCTCATCTAAGTAATGTCAGAATTTCAACTTTTTTCCTAAGCAACCCTTTGAGTTGGGTGGTAGTCACATTAAAATATGTACAGTGCCATCTTTTGATAGCAATCACTACAAAAAAGAAATCATTGCAATCACTGATGTCCGTTACTTTAGCTTTTGCAAGCTTTTTAAAAATGCTGACAATCTGCAGCCCTCTTAAACATAGACTAGCATTTCCCCCAGTCATCCTGTCACTTGCTTTTTGTTGTTGTTTTTAGATGAGACCAGCTGCCTTGTGATCACTGAAATGTCAGGAAAAAATCATTTTCCACAAGAGAGAGAAAAGCTTAAATATTCTTGGAGATAAAACTCCTACAGAAATCTTTAAAAATCCAGAGGAATAATTCTATAAGGTATACGAGTGACTGCCATCAGTGACCATGGCAGTTACAGATGCACTGGCAGGCAAGTTGGCCCCTTCTTTTTTTTTTTGTCATTTTTTTGTTTGTTGTTGTTATTACTGTTTTTCTTTTACAGATGGGGCTGCTGTGCTGCCCAGGCTGGAGTGCAGGGCTGAAATCTTGGCTCACTGCAACCTCTGCCTCTTGGGCTCAAATGATTCCCCTGCCTCAGCCTCCCGAGTAGCTGGGATTACAGGTGCACCACTATGCCATGTATTTTTTTTTTTTTTAGTAGAGGTAAGGTTTTGCCATGTTGACTAGGCTGGTGTCGAACCCCTGACATCAAGTGAATCACCTGCCTTGACCTCCCAAAGTGCTCGGATTACAGGTGTGAGCCACCGCACCTGGCCAAGAGTTGTTCTGTACCTTCTTTCTAGTTGTATTTCTAGAAGAAAGGCACAGACAATGGTCATCAGTTTTTTAAAATTTGTTTTTAAATTTTTATTTGTATAAAGTTAAGGGGTACAAGTGCAGTTTTGTTACCTGGATATATTGTGTATTGGTGAAGTCTTGACTTCTAGTGTATTCAACACCTGAATAGCGTACATTGTACCCATTAGGCAATTTCTCATCACCCTCACCATCACCTTTCTAAATCTGTACTGTCTGCAATTCCACACTTCATGTTCACATATCCATATTACTTAGCTCCCACTTAAAAGTGAGACTCAGTATTTGGCTTTCTATTTCTGAGTTATTTAACTTAAGACAATGGCCTCCAGTTCCATGCAAAGGAATGCTTATATACTGTTGGTGGGACTGTAAATTAGTACAACTTCTAAGGGAAACATTATGGAGATTTCTCAAGGAATTAAAAACAGAACTACCATTCTATCCAGAAATTCCAATACTAATATCTAACCAAAAGCAAAGACATCATTACATAAAGAAGATTCCTGCACTCCTATGTTTATCTCAATACTTTTCACAATAGCAAAGGTGTGGAATCAACCTACGTGTCCATCAATGGATGACTGGATAAAGAAAATGGGATTTATATGCATGATGGAATACTACTTACCCATAGAAAATAAAATCATGGGCATTGACTTTTTATGGAATACTATTTACCCATAAAAAATAAAATCATGTGATTGAATAAAATAATTCATGTGATATACTTAGCCCAGGGCCTGATACATAATAAAGGTTTAATAAATGTTAGTTATTGCATTAAAAAAATCAGATCAAATCAAATCATGGCAAACAGCCATTTTGTCTAACACAAAAACATTTTATCTGCGTATGACCATAGGTAAAGGAATCTCTCTGGGCATTGCTCCTTTCAATTCCAAAGTTGAAGATAGAACTGGATGATATTTTTAAAGTCCCTTTCAGCTAGAAAGTTCTAAGATTTGGTCTGTTGTTATTTGTTGTTATTAAGTCATTACAATGTTTAGTATCTTAACTGTGTCAAAAAGAAAAGTACATAAATGAATATCGAGTTCTCATCATATTGTCAATTAGATAAAAATGTTTTTCTCCTGTGGAAAGGAGTCAATGAGAAGAAGAAAGAAGAATAGATAATTTCTCCTCAGTAATTCTAAGGGAGACAGGCACTTCTCTTTATTGTCCTGCAGAAAGTCTTGAAGGTGGTAAAGGGGGAAAATAATCCCTCATTTTTTACAATGAGATAAGTCTTAAAACCATTATAATTTAAAAAAATTAAAAATATTTCTATTTGGTTCAGGCACTTGTATAGATGTTCATATTGTTTACTCATTTTGCATTTCTTCAAAAGAATCTGTAGCATTCTCATGGTTTTACATAAATATACAAATGGCTATGTTCTTATCCTAAGAATTTTAGGGGAGTAACTTAATTTTAAATACAAATCTGCATTTGAAAATAGCTATGTACTTAAAGACACATGAAGATGTAAGATGAATACACACACAGACACACAAACACAACCTAAGTAGTCTGTATGTATTCCACATACTAAGTGGAATACACACACAAACACATACTAATTCCACAAATTTAAGTGGAAAATTACTCCATCATTGACAAACTTCAAGGAAGAAATACAGTTTTTAAGAGAGGGGAAAATATTGACTCTTCAGATAAAAAGAAGAAAAAATATAATGTCCTAAGAGGATAAGAATAATCACTCCTAGGCTGAGTTGTGTAATAGCAAACAACGACCTACAAACACCTAGACATTCAATAAATACTATATATTGATAAGAAATATTTGTTAAGTGCTCAATTATGAATTACATGTAAGTTTAAGGTCAAGATAAAATTCTAGTATCATTTATTTTAGTGACACATACACGTTGAAACAATCAATGGTCATGTACAAGGTGTGCTTTTTACATAAGACGACAATGTTTTTGACAAACATGCTAGTATTATGTACCCAAATAAGCATGGTCATTGTGAAGAGATTTCTTGAGAACCTATATACAAATTATAGGAAAGATGTTATTATTTTTCAAAACACTTCTGGAATACTTTTGAATTTGTTTTTCTAGAAGTACAAATGTATTTGTACTATTAGAGTGCTACTCAAATATTTTGGGTGAGGGGCATATCCTTACCATTCATTTTTGTCATCTGATTCAGTTTCCAAATTTTTCTCTGAAAGATTAAAGATTGTTACCAAAATCAAATACGAAGAAAGCTTTTGCCACCACTAGGAATATTCAGAAAAATATAAAATGTAATACATAAATATTGTTCTGATGACAACAATCTTTCTATAGATGATTTATAAGTACAGCCTCATAGAAACCTTCTGAAGTGACTACTTAGATTTAGGTCCAAACATTCTAATATTCTAAAATCAATTTTATCACTCCACAGTCATATTGTGAACAAATAGTTTGCCTAAAATAGAATTACATCATTCAAAGGCAGTAATATTTCAAAATGAATGTAAGATAAATAAGGTAACACACTTACCACCAAGTAGTACAAATTTTTATCTTTCTTTTCTTTTTGTTTTGAGATCGGGTCTCACTCTGTCTCCCAGGTTGGAGTTCAGTGGCACAATCTTGGCTCACTACAACCTCTGCCTCCTGGGTTCCAGCAATTCTCCTGCCTCAGCCTCCTGGGTAGCTGGGATTACAGGCACATGCCACCGCTCCTGGCTAATTTTTGTATTTTTAGTAGAAGTGGGATTTTGCCATGTTGGCCCAGCTGGTCTTGATCTCCTGGCCTCAGGTGATCTGCCTGCCTTGGCTTCCCAAAGTGCTGGGATTACAGGCATGAACCACAATGTCCGGCCCTAATTGTTATCTTTCTAAGCAGATCAGTCAGAGTTTTGACAATGTCAAAGGCACACCTAGCAGGGATTTTTAAAGATAATTTAACGAGAACTTATAGAAACCTGTGAAGAATTGAAGGAACCAACGAGAAATGTGAAGGCCCACTTGCACTAGGAAAGGTGGGAAGCCATTGTCATCTCCAGGCCTGAACGGTCAAGAGGAGAAAACTGCACAGGTGGAATCCAGTGAGAGTGTCAGCTTTGGAAGAAGGGTTGGCTTTCAGGCAGAAGTCATTGGAGCACAGCAATGACACTGAAGGGAGAAAGCAGAGGGGAAGAAATATTTCAATCTCTCTCTCCTTTTATCTGTAGGTCCTCCCCCTGGCCCGAGTGGAAAACAGCCACTGCAATCCTGATGGTTAAGCTGGGGGGAGGGTCAGCACGTATAGAACAGAGAACAGGGTACAGACATGCAGAGATGGGATCAGAGCTGAGAGGGGGCAACCAAAAACCAGAGAGGATGCTAAGATTCTATTTTTTGCTATTTTTAATTGATTGATTAATTTTTCATTCATTTAAAAAGTCAATCTGATAGCTTTCCTATACCAGACACTACTGAGAGTTATAAAGCAAATTAAATTTAGTCCTTATACTCAAAGAGCTTTGAAACTTAGACATTTACACATGTAATTATGACCCAGGGCAGAAAAAGGCACAGAAATAACAGCATAACTAGAATATCCCGGATGTCACCTTTCTTGTCACATTATATTAATCATACAACTCTTTATCTTCTAGAGCCACAGAGCACTTACTAGGAAATCTAGTCTGTTTCTCCAAATCCCCTTTCCCTATATGTAACCACGAATTCCTATTGCTATTTATATGCATAAGCCAAATGCCCATACAGCTCCCCTTTAGACTGTTTCTAGTTATTACTATTTTCGGTTTCTTATCATGTGAAGTGGTAGGGAAGTGTCGCTGCATACGTAAGAGCTGCTGCCTGTTGCTCACCAGTCTTTGTGTTCTAGTGCCTTCTCTACTAGCCATCCCTCTGCTCTGTTGGGCGCCACTGCTGTGACACTCAGGTAATAAAACACCCACCCTTAGTAAATGGCCTTGGGCCATCAATCTCAGTGCCCTCCACATACCATTTCCTGTGCTCTTGCTGAACTTCTCTAGATGAACAGCCTCCACACAGGCCATGATTGACTTTCTGGACACTAAAAACACCTTTTTGGACTGTTATTTGGTGCTGTTACTTCCCTTGACAAAAGAAAAGCAAATTTTTCTCCTCCTGAGCAGTTGTATTAGAGGCAGTTCTCACAATAGACATGTCAGGCTCCCAGTGATACCAATCCCCTCTTCATACTAATGATCTTCAGATATTATTGTTCACGCAAGTCCTCAGAGAATTCCCCAAACAAGGGCATCCTCTCAGATATTTTCAAATGACATCTAATCTTTTTCCTCATCAATTTAGAGTTATCAAGAATACAGTTGCTGTATTTTACAAATATTTTCATTTTAATGTAAAATTGTTGACTTCCAGTTCTGGTCATGATGCAGTTAACTGAATTGGGTTGAAAAGCATAAATAATACGCATTCACCCTGACTTTGGCCCTCTGGGCACATTCTACTCCAAATAGTTTCATTAAGGAATGGGACCCATGCAAAAAGCAGCAGTCCTTCTGGGCTGAAGCAAAGAGGTTTTTCTGAGCTCAGAAAGAGAAGTGAAAGATAATGGAAAATAAGCAATATTTTTTTAAAATGCAGGGCAGAAATATTCAGCGTTAAACAAACACATTAAACTACAGATTCAAGAACCCTTATTAAGGCAAATACATGCAAATAAAATCAAACAGGAACATCATAGTCAAACTGTTAGATAAAAAAAATAAGCAAAAAAGAGAACAGGACTTACTACTTCAGAGGAGCAATAATACAACTGAAAGTTAACTTTTCAACAAAGGCTGTGAAAGCCAGAACACAATACAAGAGTATCTTTCAAGTGCCAAAAAAGCAGAAAACCTGTCAATCTAGTTATTCAAAAATCAAAGAATGTTAAAAATGAAGGCAAAATAAAGACATGTTTACAGAGAATTTGTTGCTAACATACCTGCATTACAATAAATATTAAATGAATAAATATTAAAGGGAGTTCTTTGGGAAGAAGAAAGATTACCTCAGATGAAAGCATGGAACCGCAGGAAGAAATAAAGGGTAAGAAAAATGGGAAAATATGGGAGCAAACATATATTTACATGAATTGTTTAAAAGCACTAATAAGGAAATGACACTGATTTTTTAAAAGTTAATTAGATGTGAAATAGACAACAAAAATAATAGTTCAAAAGGCAGGAGAAATTATGAAGTTAAACTGTGATAAAGTTCTTGTATTGCTTAGGTACTAATCAATGTACTAATTTAAAGCAAACTCTAACATGTGAAGGATGATTATTATAAGCCCCAGAACAATTTATCAGGTAATGCCAAAATAAGACGTAAATAAGATGCTAACAGAAGAAAAAGAGTGGAATTTTAAAATTACCAGATTAATTCAAAGGTTAAGAAAAGATTAATAAACAAAGGAGACATTAGTACAATAGAAAACAACCAGCAACATAGTAGGCTTAAATCCAAACATAATAGCACTTACATTAAATGTAGGAGAATAAAATTCCAACTTGTAGACAACAACTGTCAACAGATAAAAACAAAACACAACCACATGCTGTTATAAAAGCCATGTTTGAAATATAGAACAGATAGATTGAAAGTACAATCATTAACAAAATATATCTTGCAAGCAATTATCAAAATGTAGATTTCTAGCTATATGAATATTAGACAAATGGCTTTGCTACAAAAATATTACTAGAGATAAAGAAGTATGTTTCACAATAATCAAAAAGTACCCTCAATAGAAAGATATAACATTCTTTTTATTTTTTTTTTTTTGAGACAGTCTCACCCTGTTACCCAGGACGGAGGGCCGTGGTGCAATCTCAGCTCACTGCAGCCTCCATCTCCTGGGCTCTAGTGGTCCTTTCAACTCAGCCCCTTTACTAGCTGGGACTACAAGCATGTGCCACCATACCCAGGTCATTTAAATATAACATTTTTGTAGGTTTTATATGACAATACTTGACAGAGCCAAAAGGGGAAATATACATTTTCATAATTTTATTGATTTTAACACACCTTTTTCTGTAACTAATAGAATAAAGAGGTAAAAAAAAATCAGAAAAACATAGAATATATGAACAAAACTATTAACAAACTTGACCTAAATGCAGATCATTTTACCTGATATGTGCAGGATAAAAATTCTACTCAGGCATAAATGAAATATTTACCAAAATACACCATATGCTGTGTCTTAAAGTAAGTCTCAAGAAATATGAATGGCTGAGATCATACAGAGCATATTCCCTGACCACAGTGAAAAGAAACTAGAAATCAATCACTGAAAGATAGCTTGTGAGAAGGCTAAAAAGCAGCCCCTGACGTCCAAGAACTGATCTGATGCTCATAGTTAGACTTTAGCGTGAGAGCGGGCCTGGGGCTCGCAGTTACACCATGTTCTCCTCCAGCTGGACATAAACAATCTCACAAAACAGCAACATTAGACAAGGTCACTCTGAGACCAGGATAAAGTGAGACAAATTAAAACCACTTCATAATTTGGCTTGAAACACTGTTGAAAACAAAATCAATGTTTATGCAAACAACATGTTTGCATGTATTTACCAAACATCCTCCACTTCTGGCAAATATGAGTAATTGGTCCTTCTTGATCAGTTATAACTGCAAGCCCTCTTTAATGTGACCTACCTAGAGATGAGATTTAATAAGATAGCCAGTCATAAAATGGTCCCTGCTTTCTGATAATGCCTAATCTAGAGTAAACTTCTACATCCTTCAATCCTCCCCAAAATTACTCAACCAAACAAAATTTCTGTAATTTATAACACCTTCCCACTATGATGCCTCATACATTCATAGTGTAAGTCATCCCTTTGCTGTTTTGAATAATAAACCCAACTTGTTCAACCACAGATGTATGCCTGGTGGTCCTTGGCAATGACAGCTAAAACCCCCAAATTTGGAAATTAAGCAGTACACTTTTTAGTATCCCATGGATGAAGAAAGAGATTATAATAAATGATAAAACATTATAATCAAAATGACATATCAAAATGTTTTGGGAGATTCAGTTAAAGCTACTCACAAATGAATTCAGCAATAAAAAATTCCCTCCTGTTTTGTGGCAGGTGGTAGGGAAAAGTAACCATTTAAAATATGTCTCTTGTGTTCTGCATAACAAAGGCCAGCTCTCCAGAGGAAACTCCCAGAGCCTTATCTGACCTGGAGGAAGGGCAATTAGTCAACTCCCAACCCCTACAGATTTCCTGTCTAATATAAAGGAAGGAAAAATAAAAGGCTAAGAAATGCTATTGAAGTTCCCAGCTGAGGGATTCATGCCCACTAAGAAACAGATTTCATTATAAGATTATAGAAGGTTTCCCGCCCCCAACACCTTACCAGCACACTAATAGGGCTTCCGTTTAGTAACAGTGGATTACAACTGAGAGAACTGCAAGACACAGAGACAGTTTAAGAAGGAGTTCGTAGGAAAAGCCAAAGACAACAGGGAAGAAAAACATCTGCAAGAACACTGGAGGAAACTAAAGCCTCTAGCACCATAGCTACAGCACATACCAGACATAGCGCAGCTCCTAGCTAGATTCGCTTAAACCGCACACCTTACCTAATTACCTTAGTTCTTATTTCCCAATATATTATGTCCAGTACTCATGAAAAAATTAAAAGGCAATATAAAGGGCAAGAGGAAACATAGTCTGAGGAAGCACAGCAAGAATCAGAAACAGTCTCAAATATCAACATTTTTGAATTATCACATAAAAGATTTTTAAAAACTAATATCTTAAGAGCCTTAGTAGAAGAGTAGATGACATGCAAGCATCTATTGGGTGATGTAAGCAGTGCAAGGTCTTTTAGCCTGACTGACAGAGCTATGGCCCCCACATACACCTTTGGAAGGCCTTTTGGAATTAGAAAACCTAAAGCAGCTGGAAGATTATGAAAAACTGAAGAACGATCAAGCCCTGTGGTGCCTAACATGAGACATTCTTCTATCGTTTCTTATTCCTGCCTCAACTGACACGGACATTGGACTTTGTAACTGACCTTGGTCAACTTGGAGTCAGACGTAGGTCTGACTCCAGACCCTACGGCCCCCTCCCAGCTTGCAAAAAACTGCCCTAACCTGTAACTTCTGTAACTTTCCACTGCTTACCCCAAACCTATAAAACCAACTCCTATTCCACCACCCTGCACTGACTCTCTTTTGGACTCAGCCCACCCACACCCCAGTAATAAACAGCTATGTTTCTCACACAAAGCCTGTTTGGGGAGGTCTCTGCTTTCAGATCATGCGATCATGCATTTTAACAAGCAGAGAGCTAGAAGATCTAAGAAGGAATCTAAAGGAAGTGCTGGAAATAAAAAACATGGCAATGAAATGAAGCATACCATTGATGGGCTCATCAGTAGACTGACACAGTCAAGGAAAGAAGCAGTGAGCTTCAAGGTATGCCAATGGAACTTCCCAAACTGAAATGCAAAAAGAAAAAAGAACGGAAAAAGAAGTAAAATACCTAAGGACTATGGAATAATTATGAAAGGTGTAAAATATATGTAATGGGAATACTGGACAGAAAAGAACAATGAAAAATAGAAGTCTTATTTGAATTAATAATGGCTGATAAGTTTTCAAAATTAATTGCAGACACTGAACTACAAATCTAGGAAGCTTAGAGAACACACACCAGGTTAAATACAAAAATTTCTATATCTAAGCATATCATATTCAAACTGCAGAAAACTAAGGACAAAAAAAGTCTTGCCAAAAGCCAGAAGAAGTAAAAGAAGTCAAAACTATAGAAGAAAAAGGATAAGAAATACATTGCACTTCTCACCAGAAGCTATGGAGCTTAGAAGTGAGTGAAATATTTAGTGTTGAAAGAATAAAACACCAATCTAGAAATCTCTGCCTAACAAAGGTAAGGAAGAAATAAATATTTTCTCAAACAAACAAGAACTGAGGGTATTTGTTGCCAGTCAATACATTTTTCAAGAAATGTTACAAGAAGTTATTCAGAGAGAAAGAAAATGATATAGGTCAGAAATATGGATGTACACAAAGAAAGAAAAGGCATCAGAGAAGAAATAAATGAAAGTAAAATATAACATTTTATTTCTAATTGCACTGATGGATAACTGTGTGTTTACTGTAATAATAGCAGTAATGTACCAAGAAATAATATGGATAAGTGGCAGGAATGACAGCAATCACATAAGAGATAGGAGGGAGGAATTGAGAGCACGTATTTGGTCATAAGCCACCTGCAGTACCCATGAAGCAGTGTAATTTGAAAGTAAACACATGTTAGTTGTAGGTTTGTGTTGAAAATCATAGAGCAATCACTGAAAAAATTAAAAATGAGGGATAATTGATATACTAAGATAAGTGAGAAAATGGCATCATAAAATTATCAACTAAAATCAGAGAATGTATAAAAAAGAACCAGTGTAAGGAACAGAAAACAGTTAAAACATAATAGATGCTACTCTGACCATATCAATAATCACTTTAAATATGTGTAGTCTAAATACTTTTTAATTTAAAGACATAATTTAAGACAGAGATTACCAAAGAGGATCAAGAAACAAGACCCAGCTACAGGTAATCAACAAATCCCATTGAATATAAAGACATGTAGGTTTAAAGTAAAAAGATTAAGAAAGATATTTCATGTTAATACTAACCAAAAGAAAGAGGAGCTATATTAATCTCCAGTAGGGTAGACTTTGGAATGAAGAAAATTATTAGGGATAAATAGGAGCATTACACAATGATAAAAGGGTTAATTCTTCAAAAACACCTAACAGACTTTAATGTTTATGCATGTAACAACAGAGCATCAAAATACATGTGGGAAAATGAATATAACTGCAAAGAGAAAGAGAAAAATTAACTTTTCTATTTGAAGAATTGAATACTAATCTATCACTAATTGATTGATAGAGTACGGAGAAAATCAGTGCAGACACAGTTGAACTGAACAGCATCATTAATAAACTATATTTAACCAATATTCATGTAGAATCCTGCATCCAATCACAAGAAAATGCATGTTCTTCTCAAGCTCACATGAAACATTCACCAAGAGAGATGACATTCTGTGCCATAAAACATACCTTAATAAACTCAAAAAAATAGAAACTATACAAAGTATTCTGTCAGACCACAATGAAAATAAAGTAAAAATCAATAATGGAAAGATAACCAGAAACCCCAAAAATATTAGAGATTAAACACACTTTCAGATACCACAGGGGTAAAATTAGAAGTATCAAAAAAAAATTAAAATGTGTTGAACTATATGAAATAAAGCATTTTATACAACTTATCTATATTTGTGGAATTCAGCAAAAGCAGTGCTTCCAGAGAGATTTATAGCATTGAAAGCATATACTAGAAAAGAAAAAAAGATCTAAAATCAAGTACTTAAGCTCCCACCATAGAAAACTGAAGAAAAAATAGCAATGTAAGCCTAAAACAGGCAGAAAAAAAAGAAATAATAATTAAACCAGAAATAAGTGAAATACACATAAAATAGAGAAAATCAACAAAATAAAAAGTTAGTTCATTAGCCAGGCTAACCAAGAAGAAAGACATAAATTAATAATATTAGAAATGATAGCGGAACATCACTACTTGTCTTATATACATTAAGGGGAATAATAAAATAATATTTTGAACAACTGTATGCTTACAAATTTGGTAACCAAGATGAAGTGGACTAAATCCTTGAAAGATATGTAATACCAAATAGATAACCTCAATGAGTCTATATCTATTAAAGAAACTGAATCAATAATTAATAATCTGTAAAAATAAAGCATAGGCTTAGATGGTTTCATGGCTGAATTTTATCAAACATTTAGGGAAGAAATGCTGTCAATTCTCTACAATTTCTTTTAGAAATTAGAAGTAGAGCAAACACTTCCTAACTCATTTTATAAGGCCAGTATTCCACTAATACCAAAACAGACAAAGACACTCATTATAAGACAGGAAAACTACAGACCAATAGCTCTTATGAACATAGATTAAAAAAAAATCTCTTCAACAAATATTATCAAATCAGATCCAATAGCATATAAAAAGAATTATAAGCCACAACAAAGTGAAATTTACTCAGGTGTGCAACATTGATTCAACATTCAAAAATAAATTAATATAATCAATCACATCAACAGGATAAAGGAGAAAAACCAAATGATCATATGACAAAGACAAATTATACAATCAAAAGTCAATATATTCAGAAAAAGCATTTGTAAAAATCCAACATCGATTTATGATGAAAACTCTCAGCAAATTAAGAATAGAGTAGAACTACTTCAACTTAATTAAAAAAAAAATTCAAAAAGCCCACAGCCACATCATATTAAATGATGAGAAAATAGATGCTTTCCTTCTATAACTGGGCACAGGGTAAGGCTAACCCCTCTTATCACTTTTATTCAATCTTGTATCAGAAGACACATACTATCTTTTGTTTTCAGAGGTCATAATTGTAAAAAATAAAAAAGAATTACCACCACCAACAAAAACTCCTGCAACTAGTGAGTAATCATACCAGGTTTCAGGAAGCCAGATATACTAGCAATAAAATTTGAGAAATTAAAAACACAGTATCACTTAAATTGGCACCCACAAAATATATCTAGGTCTAAATCTGATAAAACATGTACATAATTTATAAGTGAAAAATTTGAAAACTCTGATGAAAAAAATTTGAAAGATGTAAAGAAGTGGAGATATTCCATGTTCATGGATTAAATATGAATTCTCCAAAGTGTTCATATTGCACATACTGTTAAGATATCAATTCTTCCAAATTTTATCTACAGATTCAACACAATCTCAGTAAGTTATTTAGTGAATAGAGAGAAACTAATTCTAAATTTAACGTGGAAAGGCAAAAGACCTGGAATGTGCAATACACTATAGAAGAAGAATAAAGTAGGAAGACTACTTCATTTCAATACTTATTGTCCCGCTATAGTAACCAAGAGAGCATGATATTGGTGAAAGAATGTCAAATAGATTAACAGAACAGACTAGAGAGCTCTAAAATAGATCCACATGAACATAGCGAACTGATCTTTAACAAAGAAACAAAGTAATTTAATGGAGAAAGGATGATCTTTTTTTAAAAAAAATGGTGCTGGAATAATAAAAGGGGAATGAATCACAGAACTAAGTGAAAAATTAAAATCTACAAATTTCTGAACTAATTGTTCAGAATATACAAACACATGGAAATTAAAAATATGTCCCTGAATGTCCAGTGGGCCAATAAGAAATTAAGAAGAAAATTAAAAAATGTCTTCAAACAAACTATTGTTCAGAAATTTACAGTTTTTTATTTTTCACTTAATTCTATAGGAGAAATAATAGGGATCTTCATTTTGGTGATGTTATTAGATAAAACACCAAAAACATGATCCATAAAAGAAAATAATGACAAGTTGGACTTTATTCTTTTTTTTTTGAGATGTAGTCTCGCTTTGTTGCCAGGCTGGAGTGCAGTGGCGTGATCTCGGCTCACTGCAACCTCCTCCCCCCGGTTTCAAGCAATTCTCCTGCCTCAGCCTCCTGAGTAGCTGGAACTACAGGCGCACGCCACCATGCCCAGCTAATTTTTGTATTTTCAGTAGAGATGGGATTTTACCATATTGGCCAGGATGGTCTTGATCTCTTGACCTCGGGATCCGCCAGCCTCGGCCTCCCAAAGTGCTGGGATTACAGGTGTGAGCCACCGTGCCCAGCCTGGACTTCATTAAAAGTAAAATATTCTCTGTAAAAGACACTGTTATGAGAGTAAAAAGGCAAGTCAGAGATTGGGAGAAAATATTTGCAAATCACATATTTGATAAAGAGCTGTTATCAAAATCATACAAAGAACTCTTAAAACTCAACAAGAACACTTCATTACATAAAGATATAAAGATCATATAAAAATACACATAGACTGAAAATAAAGGAATAGAAAAAGATATTTCATGTTAATGAAAAGCAAAAAAGAGCAGGAGTAATTATATGACAAAATAAATTTCAAGATGAAAGCTACAAAGAGACAAAAAAGATCATTATATAATAATAAAGAGGTCAACTGAGCAAGAGGATAGAACAATTGTAAATATATATGCACCCAACACAGGAACACTCAGATATATAATGCAAATATTATTAGAGCTAAATACGGAAATAGATCTCAATGCAGAAATAGCTGATGACTTTAAAACCTAACTTTAAGCATTGAACAGATCATGCAGACAATCAACAAAGAAACATTAGACTTACTCTGCTTTATAGACCAAACGTACCTAACAGATATTTACAGAGTATTTAATGCAACTGCTGCAGAATATACTTTTCCTCAGCACATGGATCATTCACCATGTGATAGATCATATGATAGGCCACAAAACAAGTCTTTAAAAATTTTTTTAAATTAAAATAATATCAAATATATTTTTTGACCACAGTGGAATAAAACTAAAAATCAATAACAGAAGAAACTTTGGAAACTATACAAACACATGGAAATTAAAAAAATATGTCCCTGAATGTCCAGTGGTCCAGTAAAGAAATTAAGAAGGAACAAATGGAAATGAAAGCACAGTATACTAAAACATATGGGACACAGCAAAAGCAGTAATAAAAGGAAAGTTTATGGCAATAAGCACCTACATCGAAAAAGCAGAAAAACATCAAATGAATAACCTAATTATGCATCTTAAAGAATGAGAAAAGCAAGAGCAACCCAAACCCAAAATTAATAATGAAGATCAGAAAAGAAGTAATAAAGATCAGAACAGAAATAAATGAAATTGAAGTTAAAAAAAAATACAAACGATAAAATGAGAAGTCGGTTTTTTTGATAATATGAATAAAATCAACCAACCTTGAACAAGATGAAGAAAAAGAGAAGAGTCAAATAAAATTAGAGACAAAAATGAAAACATTATAACTAATAAAACAGAAATTAGAAGAATCATTTGAGACTACTACTAGCAAAAAAACAGAAAACTACAGGCCAATATTCCTAATGAACATTCATGCAAAAGTCTTCAACAAAATAACTAGGAAACCAAATTTAACAACACAGTAAGAAGATCATTAATTATGACCAAGTGGGTTTTATCCCAGGAATGCAAGGATTGTTTAGTATATGCAAATCAGTCAATGTGGTACATCTTGTCAACAAAATGAAAGACAAAAACCATAGGATCATTCTAATTGATGCTGAAAAAGCATTTCATAAAATTCAACACCCCTTTCTGGATAAAAAGCCCTAAAAAAAACTGTGTATAGGAGGAACATACTTCAACATAACAGAAGCCGTATATGACAAACCAACAGCTAGTATCATAATGAATGGAGAAAATACATAAATCAATAAAAGCCTTTCATCTAAGACTGGAAACAAGACAAGGATCTCACTTTCACCACTGTTAATCAATATCATACTTGAGTCCTAGCTAGAGCAATCAGACACGAGAAACAAATAAAGGGAAATCAAATTAGAAAAGAAGAAATAAAATCATTCTTGTTTGCAGATGATACAATCTTATATTGGGTGAAACCTAAAGACTCCACCAAGAAACTATTAGAACTGATAAATAAATTCAGTAAAGTTGCAGGATACAAAATCAAGATGCAAAAATCAGTAGCATTTCTATATGTCAATAGCAAACAATCTAAAAAAGAAATCAAGAAAGTCATCCCAATTACAATAGCTACAAATAAAATTACTTAGGAACAAACTCAACCAAAGAAGTGAAAGATTTTTACAATAAAAACTATAAAACACTGATGTAAGAAATTGAAGATGACACAAAAAATGGAAAAATATTTCATATTCATAGATTGGAAGAATCAATTTACTACCCAAAGCAGTTTACAGATTCAATGTAATCCCTATCAAAAATACCAAAGACATTCTTCACAGAAATAGGAAAAACAATTCTAAAATTTATATGAGAACACAAAAGACCCTGAATAGTTATCCCAAGCAAAAAGAACAAAACTGGAAGAGTCATATTTCGTGACTTCAAATTATACTACAGAGCTATAAACAGCATAGTACTGGCATAAAAACAGAAAAACAGACCAGTGGAACAGAATAGACAACCCCAAAATAAATTCATACTTCAATAGTGAACTGATTTTATAAAGGTGCCAAGAACATACATTGAAGACATGTTAGTCTCTTCGATAAATGGTGCTAGAAAACTGAATGTTTATATGCAGAAGTATGAAGCTAGACCCCTGTCTTTCACCCTGTACAAAAATGAAATCAAAATAGATTAAAGACTTAAATATGAGACTTCAAACTATGAAACTACTAAAACTACATTAAAACACGGGGGAAACACTCCCGGATTTTGACTGGGCAAAGATTTACTCAGTAATACACCACAAGCACAGACAACCAAAGCAAAAATGGACAACTGGGATCACATCAACTGAAAAGGCTTCCGCACAGCAGAGGAAACAATCAACAACATAAAGAGACAATCCACAGAATGTGAGAATATATTTGCAAAATATCCATCTGACAAAAAATTAATAACCAGAATAAAGAGCTCAAACTACTCAACAGAAAAAAAAAACTAATAATCTCATTAAAAATACACAAAAGATCTGAAAAGACATTTCTCAAAGGAAGACATACAAATGGCAAACTGGTATATGAAAAGTTGTTCACCATTATTGATCGTTAGAGAAACGCCAATCAAAACTATAATGAGATATCTCATCCCAGTTAATATGGCTTTTATCCAAAAGATAGGCGATAACAAATGCTGGTGAGCATGTTGAGAAAATAAAACCCTCATACACCATTGGTGGGAAGGTAAATTAGTACAACCATTATGGATAATAGTATGGATGTTCCACAAAATATTAAAAATAGAGGTATCATATGACCCAGCAATCCTACTGCTAGGATTCCTAAGAGAAAGAAGTCTTTTAGGATTGAAGAGATATCCGCAATCTGTACTCTCAGGTTACTGTAGCCCTACTCACAAAAAAACAAGATTTGGAAGCAACTGAAGTGTTTATCAACAGATAAATAGATAAAGAAAATATGGTACATATACACAATGGAGTACTTACTATTCAGCCACATAAAAATGAGATCCTGTAATTTGAAGCAACATGGAAGCAACTGGAGGATATTATGTTAATGAAACAAGCCAGGCACAGAAAGGCAAACTTTGCATTTTCTCAATTACTTTTGAGAGCTAAAAATTAAAACAATTGAATTCATGATGGTTACCAGAGCCTGGAAGGGTTGTGGGTGGTTGGGTAGGAAGTGGGGATGGTTAGAAAGGTAACAGCTATTGCTGAAAAAAAGTGCTACATAATTTTCAAGTGGAGCAAATCATATAACATTCATTATAAAATTTGTTAATGTGGCCAGATATGGTGGCTCTGTAATCCCAGCACTTTGGAAAGCCAAGGTGGGTGGATCATCTGAGGTCAGGCGTTTGAGACCAGCCTGACCAACATGGAGAAACCTCATCTCTACTAAAAATACAAAATTAGCTATGTGTGGTGGTGCATGCCTGTAATCCCAGCTACTCAGGGGGCTGTGGCAGGAGAATCGCTTGAACCTGGGAGGCGGAGTTTGTGGTGAGCCGAGATCGCTCCATTGCACTCCAGCCTGGGCCACAAGAATGAAACTCCATTTCACAAATGAAAACCAAAAAACGTATAGTAAACGTTGCATAAATAAATAGAATTTAAATTAAAGATGCTACATAGTTACTTTACAGAATGGTTTCCTTTCAGATCTTATTAAGCACAGAAAGAAACGATAGTTTTTGTATTACCATGCATTGCTTAGTTTCACTACTGAGTTACAATATAAATGTTGCAAGAATGAACATCAAGTCACATAAAGCATGTATTCTCTCCAAGTGTATGGCATTTGCATTTACTTGGTGTTAGCTAACAGTACAATTTAATGTGGTTATGAAAGAGCATAACGTGGTTAGCAGATTTTTCTACCTCCATCAAGAGCCAGACTAAAGCTTCCCCACAGAATTAGATTTGGGTATTAGGCAACAGGAAATGTGGCTGCTGATAACTGAATTACTCTGAACTTAGAAGAAGTCACTGGGACATTTTGTCCATTAAGTTTACAGATGGCAAAGTAGATATGCCATTCACAGCTGCATGCATGAGGATATGACATATTTGTCTATATTAATCTCATAAATCGCTTGACATGACTCATTCAACCTCTCTTTCTACTACATGAATTAGCAAGATTTCTGGTGGTTTTTAAAGTAGATCCAAACACTTTGGAGGGAAATAGAAATACTTATTTCATTATACCAAATAAGTGGGCAAACAGAGGGTGCATTTGGTGCTTTAATTTTCTTTCATAATCATAGTAAGATAGTAAAAAATAAATTTAAAATAATATAAAGTAGGCCCAAATGGTATATTTGATGCACATATTCATGACAAAAGTTTTTGTCTTCAGTGGCAGCACAGACAAGATATTAAACTTATCATGGGAATTGAATTGAATTTCAAAAAAACGCATTGGCTAGAATTACTCAGAATTCTTGGGGGCAGGGAGGGGACATGCTATGAGGTTAACCATTTATTTTGTTTAAACTTAATAATTGTGAGCCAACGATAAATCAAGAAATCTGCTTAAACATCTGTGTCTTACTTAAAAGTTTCAAATGTCATAAATATGTGTGCTATGATGAGTATTCAGGGTTATGAAGCTGTGGTGAATATATTCCATGAGGCCATATTACAGGCTGTCCACCAGCCCTAGTCAAAATAAAAGACATCTAACCAGAATTAAGAAGATAATTATCAATAGACAAGAACACAAATAGATTATGCCTGAAATATGTGAAACTGCATGAGCACACAACTCAAGCATTAAGCAAAAAGAGAAAGACTGTCATATTACAATCGCGAACTTGGAACAGCCAATTGAGAACCTGGAGAATGCTAGAAGAGCTTATCGGAACTGGAGCAAAATTTGAAAATTCCTCTTAGTCTGAAACTTGGGAGTTGAGCTTTTCACATTTGAAAAGCCATGCAAAAAAGTGATTAATCTTAAATTTTGTGTATACCTCAACAGAAAGACCAAGCCCTGAAATCCAGTATCATGCAGAAAGTCACCTTCTTTTTCTATGCAGATTAGGCTGCAATTTAAAGATGTTTAAGCCCTGTGACAGAAATCGCTTGATCTCTAACAATACTTTTAGATAATGAGCACTTCAGTATAGCCCTTCAAGCTTTTTGTAAAAAAAAAGATAAAAAAAGATAAAAGAATTACATTCATCTCCCTAGATAATCTGTTTCTGATGTCTATTGCCACAAACTCAAATAGCAAAAATCTTAGTTGACTTTCATCTTTAAAATTTGACATATTGGAAGAGCAATCCAGGACAGTATTTGATTTTAAATAGGGAAAGAACTCACACTCTAATATACAGAGACAAATAAGTAGTGAAATAACACTTAGAGGCTTGTAAATGGCAAATGTGTCTGCAGTGGGCAGAGCATGCTGCTTTCCTATCCTGGGAAAGCAATAAAAATGTGCCAACAGAAATAGCATTGAGAATGCCTGGTGGTAGAGGCAGTCATATTAACAAAAGCATTCTCCTCCTCATTAAGCAAGTACCAATTAGATATTTGGAATCCAAGAGCTGAAAGTTAATAAGGATTAACTCACTATCCTCAGCCTCTATGCAAATAAGGACTGTGAGAGCTAGTTTCCAGGAATGTTCCCACTTCAACAAACAATGCCTCCTGCAATTCACACGCTTGTGTATCCCCTCCCATGAACTGTATGCGGGGATGCGGAACTTCCAGCTCCAGCTGCTCCAGGGTATGTCCCATGGATCAGATATACCACCCAGTTGAGGACTTCCTGAATACCCAATCCAACAATATCACGAGCAATCAATATAAGAGGACTGTTTTAAGCTGATAAATTTTGGAGTAGTTTGTTTTTCAGCAGTATAACCAGAACAATGATCTTTCCATGTTCAAATATGCCTTATGGGCACTTATAATCATTATAATTTTAATATCCATTCACCAAAAAAATGCATAATGATAAGATGCTGTTATTCATCAATGCTTTCAAGAATTCTAATAATAGTAACCATGAAAATTGTAATGACAAATCTTTTTCAATATTATTTATGTCCAAAGTGCTCTTCCAAAAGCTCTCCGTAATTACGCTACTGAATAGTCATAACACACTGATTAAGAAGGTATTGTTAACAGCATCTTCATTTTACAGATGAGGAAACTGAAAGAGAATGATTAAATAACTTTTTTCACTGTCATCTAGCTAATAGGAGTTATTACCTGTTTTATTCATTGCAATAAGAAATAGGTGTGCTTGATACATTGTAGTTCATAGGCATTTAAACATACTATTTTTTTACAATGCTCAGTACAATATGCAATGCTTAGTACTTAGGTAAATTCACAGTCACTTTATGATAATTCCAGATCTCCAAGGAATTCATGGACTACAATCTGAAATCCATTGGTCTAGTTCAATTTCCATTACCCTTTTTAGAAGAAGAACAGAAGTTATATGAATTTCCTAAGCTCACATAGTTAGCAACCTATTCAGAACTAGAATTCCTTGTTAGTAATGTCCACTGCAGGGTCTCTGTACCAATCTTAGGGGATCATTAATTACTGTTTGGACCTTTGATTCTTTACATCTTTCTATCTGAAGTGTACTCTGACAATAATTCTTATTTAAACTAAAATTCTCAAAATCCTCTCTTATCGTGACAGTCTAGTTTTTAGAAACATTTGTATAATTGTAAATTATTACATCTTATTATTTCAGTTACCGTTTAAGTCTAAAGAAATAAAGTTATGCCTTTTTAAAAATATCTAATATGTAACATTATTCAGATCAGCTTTATTGCATATTAGTCTTTTACTGTCCTGTGCAAAACTAAATAAAATATACAAATTATCCTTATCTTGATGTCACAACTGCTTAATACTCTCTACTGTATTTGCTGCATCAGCCTTGCTCTGTGGGCTGGAGCAATTATCAGTGACCAAGTAATTCAACTCTTCTTTATTCTCTCATTGCCTTAACCGTTTTCTACACTCCAAGGACAATCAATACAAATATCTTGCCAAAGTTCATTTCTTGTGCATGATACTGCTAAACATCACTCAGTCATTTGAGTGGAAAGCTTTACAGGAGTTCATCTTAGGTGAACTTGAATATGCCCATTTTTCTTTGAGAGTGGAATGAAGAGTTCCAAACAAGTCATAAAACTGTAAAAGCAATTTCAAGAGTCCATCCTGATTGTTCCCACTGTGAAATAGAAGGACGCATCGGGGTTTCAAAAACATTAATGTACTCAAGGATATATCAGTAACTATTTATTGAACATTCCTGCAGAAAACATCCTGTAAAGTTGGGAGAACCCTGCAGTGGTCGGATGGGTGATTTACAGAGGTCTCAAGGCAGGGTGTCCTTATTCATGCTGGATATGAGTTACCTAACAATAAATCCAATAGCACTAAAAAGGAATTTATGACAGAACACTTCCATAAATTTATTGTTAGCATTAGAGGCATTGGTTCCATATAATCATGAATTTGTAGATATAGAAAGGACCTTAAAAATGTACTGAAGCCTCCTCGTTTTATCCACAAGCGAACATAAACCCAGACCAAAAGAAAGCCAGTTTCTGTGAGTTTTAATGCTTTGCTCTAACCACGGGCTTATGTGTTTATAGCTAGTACACAATAGCAAATGGTGAGAGTAATTAGTCAGTGACAGGAAATAACCAAAACAAAGACAACTCTTGGATATTTGGAGTTATACAAGGAACTTGAAAGTTAAAATAAAGTTTGAATTGTAGGTAGTTCCCCAAGCAAAGGTTATAATATCAGAGATTGCGTGTTCTCATTTACTAGCTCCCCGTGTCCTTTGGTAAAGAACAATGATTTCAAAGAGTTCTACTAACAATTATCATGACAATTGTAACGACTAACCTGCATTCAGTGTTGTTTCTGGATCAAAGTTTCTTCTGTAAAATAACAAAACACTCTGCTTTGCCTATTCACCAGACTGCTGTGAGGACAACATAAAATAACTTTCATGAAACACAAAGAAATTATTTGTTAAAACTAATTTCTCATCACCAACTATGTTAACTGGCAGAATGAGAATAAGTCCAAAGGGATTTTATTTATATTTCAAAGATAGTTACCATTCTTCAGCCTCTGTTATATTGGCAGAACCTGTTAGTTGTTTTGCGTAAACTGTATTTAATTATCATATCATCCCCATAGTCGAGTTATGATATATTTTCTTCATTTGATAGATGAGGAAATTATATTAGGTTGGTGCAAACGTAATTGTGGTTTTTGCCATTGAAAGTAAAGGCAAAATCCCCAATCAGGTTTCCATCAACCTAATAGATCAAGAAACTATTAATTTGCTTAACGTTAAATGACTAGAAACTGTCTCAATATCCAGTTAAGGTAAAATTCTTAGGAAAAAGAATATAAATAAATGTCTCTAATATACTTAAGTATATATACAAAGAATGATAACTATCATACTTAGCCATAAAATACTGAATGTTCTATCCAGAGAAAGATCAGAGGAGTAAAGACGTCCACTGTCTCCACTTGTATTTCACATTGCACTAGAATTTGTAGCTAGTTCAATTAGACAAAAAGAAGAATCAAAAACTATAAGACTTGGATGGGAAGAAATGAAACTGATTCACAAATGACATTCACAGATGATATAATTTTGTTCAAGGAAAGCACAAAAGCAACCACAGAGCTATAAACAATTAAAATTAAGCAAATTTTGTTGGATATAAAATCAACACACAGGAATAAATTGTATTTTTGAATACCAGTAACAAAAAAATGAAATTTCAAAAAATGTAATAGCATCAAAAAATCAAACACCTAAGAACAACCTTAACAAAATACATGCACAACCCTTACACTAATAATGTACTTAAAACATTCCTAAGAGACATTAAAGAAAGCCTAATTAAATAGAATGAAAATCATACTTTTGTATTAGAACATATGCTATCTTCAAAATCTCTATAATACTGATCAATTGATGCAATATAATCTGAATAAATATCTGAATAGAATCTGAACAACAACTTCTCAAATTCCATCAAAATTTGGTTGAATCAAATTCAAATTCAGGATCAAATCAAAAGTTTAATCAGTCTTGATTATTCAAATTCATCAAGCTTCAAATTCAAATTCTGAATAAATTCTAAAATTTATTTGAGGATGTAAAATGTTTAGGACAGTCAGTGAAATCTGAATAATGCTGCAGAATCTGAGTAATGTAGATTAATGTTGTCAAAGTTACAGTGCCGGGTTTCAAGACATATAAAGTCACAGTAAGAAACAGTAAGCTGGCATAAGTAATGAAGAACAATAACAAAGAAAAGAGTCCAAAACAATTGTCCACACAGATGTGAATACATGATTTATGGCAGTGGTGATCTCATTAACAGCGCAGATGATAATTTTGTGTGTTTTGACCGGTAAATAATGTTGGCTCAATTGAATATCCATATAAAAAATTATCTATATCTCACACTGAATCCCAAAATAAATATTAGAAGACTTTGTGATCTAAATAACAAAGGTGAAAAATCAAGTGCCCAGTTGATACATACAAACATGATAGCTATCATAGAAGAATGATGGCTATCATAAAAAAATGGCCCTGGGGTAGGCAGAGATTTATCAAACAGGACATCAAGCACTAACCATGAAAGAAAATGATACAGCTTTTACTACCAAAAAGGCACATGCACTCCTGTGTACATCACAGCACTATTCATAATGGCAATGACATGGAATCAACCTAGATGTCCATCAATGGTAGACTGGAAAAAGAAAATGTGGTACATATATGCCACGAAATACTGCAGAGCCATAATAAAGAACACGATCATATTCTTGGCAGCAACGTGGATGCAGTTGGACAACATTATCCTGAGTGAATTAACACAACAGAAAACCAAATACTACATTCTCTCACTTATAAGTGGGAGCTAAACCTTGAGTATACATGGACGTAAAAGATGGGAACAATAGACATTGGGGACTCTTAGAGAGAGAAGGGTGGAAGGAGAGCAAGGATCGAAAAACTACCTGTTAGGTACTATGCTCACAACCTGAGTGATGGGATCATTGGTACACGAAATCTCAGCTACTCACAATTTACCCATGTAACAAACCTTCACGTGTACCCTCAGAACCTAAAACTAAAGTCGAAAAAAAGAAAATGTTTATAAATTAATACATTAAAATTAGAATCTATTTATTAAAATAAAAATTTAGAGAATAAATAGTCAACCACAGAGTGAAGAATATATTTGCAATTTGTTCATATAACAAACACTCATCCTCAAAATACATAAGATCCATAATAACAAATGAGAAAACAATAGCCAAATAGAAATAACAGCAAGAGTTCTGGACATCTACTTTATGAATAAAGATATCCAATTAGTCAGTAGGCCTATGAAAAATGCTCAGTACTATTAATCATCAGGGACATGTCAATTAAAGCTAAAGAAAATACCACTACAAACCCTAGCCAAAACCATGCATTGTTTTAAAGGAAAAATGTGTTAATGAAAATAGATGTGACCTAATTGGAACTCTTAGCCAGTGCAGTGAAGACTGTAAATTGGCTAAGCCACTTTGGAAAACTGTTTGGTTGTATCTCCTAAAACTGAATATATACATAAATTATCACCTTGTAATTCCATTATGAGGTATATATCAACAAGAAATGTGTACATTTCTCTTAAAACACATGAACAAAAATGTGCATAGCAGCACTAATCATAACTGCCTTGTGTAGTAAGCAACCCACATGTAAATCAATAGAATAGAAAATTTCTATTTCTGTGATATAATCAAACAATGGAATACCATACAGAAGTGAAAATACATAAGCTACTGCTCTATGCAACTATAATAAATGAATTAAAAAAATGTTCAGCAGAAGAAGCCATACACAGTGAGTATACACTGTTATAGTAATTATATTTAGACAAGGTTCAAAAACAGGTAAACCTAACCGATAGAGTTGGAAGTCAAGATAATGGTTACCCCTGGGGAGGAACCAGGTGTGCATTCATGACAGCAGGTAGGATGCAAGGGGAACTGGTTTATTGTTAGTTTTGTCATTCTTGATCAGGGTAGTGGTTATATAGGTAGATTTACCCTGAAAAAAAAATGCATCAAGCTGTGTACTGGTGATTTGTAGACTCACACAAAGCACCCTTCATACATTAATAAAAAATGCTTATTAAAAATGGAAGAATCAGGAAATGTCCCCATGTGACCTCCATGTTAAAACAGAACTGTTTATTCTGTCTATTCATGGAACTAGTCCACTGTGAATTGGACCTCTAATTAACACACATGTTGAAAGTTTTGATTTATTTTAAGAATTGGAAATTGAAGTCCATACTCTTCTTGGTAAATGTTTCCATTTGCATCAATGTAGGGCAGACTAAACAGACTAGTTTAGAACTTCAGACTTACATTTACGTTAACAGATATAGAAACATGCAGTTTTAACACAGGTTGAACTGGTAAATAAATTGACTAAATGTTAGGTGTTTATAGAGTTGGTTTTCCCACTGTATATGTTAGGAATAAGTTCAGTGGTATGCAAAATCTGAATCAGGCAGGATTATTTTCTTTTTTTTTTTTTTTTTTTTTGTAAATATAGAAAAGTTTTATTGGGAAAGTACAAATACACTCCAAGCAGGATTATTTTCTAACATAAAAAATGTTAAAGAAATCACCCATGGTGCCTGAAATAAATAGGTTATTATTTTTTTTCACATAACAAGAAGTCCAGACCAAGCTAGACTATCAAGGGTTGCTTCAGAACCTTCACCAGAAGCTGTAATTGTTCTATTTTCTTTCTAGCTTTCTACTCTGCTTGAATCCTCAGTATCCAATCTCACATTCACGCTCTTGACAGGAAGAAAGATAAAGAATGAAGAAGCATGGGCGAACCCATCAATTAGGAAAGCAAACATTTTCTTAGAAATTCACCATCTTGGCCGGGCGCGGTGGCTCAAGCCTGTAATCCCAGCACTTTGGGAGGCCGAGGCGGGTGGATCACGAGGTCAAGAGATCGAGACCATCCTGGTCAACATGGTGAAACCCCGTCTCTACTAAAAATACAAAAAATTAGCTGGGCATGGTGGTGCGTGCCTGTAATCCCAGCTACTCAGGAGGCTGAGGCAGGAGAATTGCCTGAACCCAGGAGGCGGAGGTTGCGGTGAGCCGAGATCGCGCCATTGCACTCCAGCCTGGGTAACATGAGT